>NW_010240479.1:0-30241 GCF_000690775.1 Eurypyga helias | reverse complement strand
AGGGAACTACTGGAGAGAGTCCAAAAGAGGGCTACAAAAATGGTTAGAGGGCAGGAACAACTCCCTTATGAGGAAAGGCTGAGAGACCTGGGTCTGTTTAGCCTGGAGAAAAGAAGACTGAGAGGGGATCTCATCATTGCTTATAAATATCTAAGGAGCAGGTGTTAAGAGGATGGGGCCAGACTCTTTTCAGTGGTGCCCAGTGACAGGACAAGGGACAACAGGGACAAACTGGAGCACAGGAAGTTCCATCTGTATTTGGAGAAAAACAACTTTACTCTGAGGGTGACAGAGCACTCTCTCCACAGAGAGGCTGGGGAGTCTCCTTCTCTGGAGATATTCAAAACCCACCTGGACGTGTTCCTATGCAATCTGCTCTAGATGAATCTGCCTTGGCAAGGGGTTGGACTAGATGATCTCTAGAGGTCACTTCCAACCCCTACTATTCTGTGATTCTTTCATTCAGTGATCCACATGCTGCATGTTCACTGAGAACTATTGATGTAGCATATTTGAAAATAACAAAAACAGTTAATAGTGCAAGGAAAAGCATAAGATAACTTTTCTGCATAACTACATTCTTATTTTTTGTATAGATTCTTCTATGTAATTAGAATCCCTCTCCCATTTTCATCACAGCAATTTTAAACAAACAACTTTTAAAACCCTCAACATTGCTAATGACAGGAAAAATTCTCCATTTATTCTCTTTTCTTTAAAAAAACCAAGCTCTTAATGCAAGGGCAAACTTCCTTTGCTGCTGTAAAAATTGGGGAATTCAAAAAAGATAATATAATAGATAAAAAGGAATTAAGGTTTTAATCATTAACTATAAGAATGTGAAGGCAAAATTTTCTCTTATATGGCATATGAAAGGAGAGTTGCCATGGCTATCTGTTGGGTTTTGGTGTGGGTTTTTTTTTGCGGTGTTTTTTTCGTTGGTTTTTTTTTTCCCCTGTGGAGAATGTAGAAATTTGTATTTTCTGAAACTCCAGGGAAAACAAGGAGCAGGTGGAGCTAGAAGGTAAATTTAGCTTCAGAAATAGAAAAAAATAATCAAACTCAAATCTATTTGTGCTGTGATATAAAAGATTCTGATACATTTTTCTGTAAATTTATAGAAAGTATTATTTTCATTCTTAAAACACCTGTCTGTTTATTGAAATAGATATACTGCTTTGCAATACTCTTCAGTAGTGTTTTCCTGTAATTAGAATCACAGAAATGGTTTGGCTGCAAATCACCTTTAAGATCATGGAGTCCAACCATCAACCTAGCACTGCCAAGTCTACCTTCAACTGTGTCCCTAAGCACCACATCAACTTGTCTCTTAAATACCTTAAAAGAAAGAATTTAAGGTACATTGTTGTATGTAGTTGACCATTCAGAGAGTTGAATCTGAAGTGTTAAGCACAGTTTGAGCTAGGTAACATCCATCTTTTCTGCTACACTTAATCACACTGTTTTCTATAAAATACCTTAAACACCTGTGCTAATGACACAGCTGTCAAGCTAGCCGAAAGTCTTAACGATCTCCTCTATGCAGCTTCAGGCCTTCCACTGCACATGTGCACACCCAGCCTGACCACTGAGCCTGATGTACCCTGGAATGAAGCAAAATCCCTCTGCCTCTGTGGGTCAGCCAGCTCTGTGTAGGAGAGGTGTTTATTCCTGCCTGAAACCAGCACACCGAGGGGAAATTAACCACTGACCTTCCATTGACCTAGGAGGTAAGCTAATGTAAATTTAGAGGTTGAAACCACAGCATTCTTCTTTAGAGATCCGTTAAGTAAAAGGAGAGGATTCATAATACATTATCTACCTCAAAGATTTTAAAGTAAAATTATAAAGAGACTGAACAGCCAGGCAGGAAAGACAGATATGCAGTGAGATTAGACATAGTTACTAATGAATTGTGGGCTAAAGTTTATTGACTAAGCCTTTTATGCAAAATTCATTATTCTTTCATAATTGATGTTAAAGGTTTGTGGGTTTGGTGTTTTTTATTTGTTTGTTTGTTTTTTTATATTGGGGGAATGACAGACCCCATAAGATGGGAAGAGGATTTTTGCCCAAGTCAGGGGCAGGAAGTTAGTCTTCCAATTTTAACAATTTAGAAAAGAGTGTGTGTGTCAGGAGTGGATTAAGGTTTACAGCGAGACTGAGAGATGTTTTGGAGAAGGTAAACAAGTGTAATCAGTGATGTCAAGGAAAACAAGTAATCTGTGAGGGCTGTTTGTAGTGGACTTTATCAAGGTCTGAATCAGAATCGAAGTTCTCCAAAGAGTTATCCTGAAAAAGGAGAAAAGAAAATCTGCAATTGTTGTTCCCACTTTATGTGAAAGATAAGGCTGGTAGACACAACTTTTCTCTCTGTAGTAGCTCATTTCCAGTTATTCGTCTCTTATAACAGAAAACCATATTCAAATACAGCAGAAATTTTTTGCAAATGTGTTCCCGTTTGTTAAACTTGACAATTGTTTTTCCCTTAGATACATAATGACTTTCCCAGTGGCTGAAGAACAAATCCAAATTGGATGCACTCTGTATACTCATCAAGAAATTTTGGCAAGAGGCCACCTGGGAGATGTCCATAGTTACTAGAGTTTCTGCATTTCAGATTCCAACATCAATGCTTTCTGGGTGTATCTCATCTTTTGAAGCCTTCACTGCATGAGAAAACACATGATTTTGACAAAAATGAGCTTTGGTTTCATTCTTAAAGAATAATTTGCAGACTTTCCCTGTCCCTTGTGTGGCATCTCATAATATAATGATTTTCTTTGAATGCTTTTCCTGGAAATGTAGTAAAAAAGAAGTGTAATTAAAAAAAAAGTATCAACGAGAAAATGTGACATACACTTTAAATTCTTGGGTTTATGTATGATAAATTGACTGTTTTTAAGATTAAACTTAAATACAATCCAATAGTATAGTATAGTTGTAGAATGGTTTGCTGACAGACTTCATATACAGTGACTACTAATTTTAGATATTTATTTAATTTATTTTCTTCGGCTTGTAATATACTTGATTTTATACTGTATTTAAGTAGAACCTTATATGTGACTGAGATTTTACTTGTAGGTCACTTATTCATTTACTATTTGAAATATGCTATCAACCCAAATATAGGCTTATAAAACAATAAACAATTGAATACAATATTCAGAAGATATTCTCTATGTTGTTAATAGCTGTTGATATTTGTTGTGGACCAATTTTAAGGGAAAGAATATAAAGTCTGTTATTAATTTAGATAAGCAAATGCTTCAAAAGAGAAATAACCAGTTTAAAAGGAATCATGCTAGATGATTGAGATTTTAAATGGATAAACACCTTATTAAAAACTGATAAAATAGGGAAAAAACAAGAATGTCACAAATGAAACCAGCTCATTATTAGCAAGCCAAATACACCGTATCTGAAAGGTATGAGGTGTTTGTTTTTCTGAAATGTCTACATAATGGCAACAATCAGTGTCCAGAGTAAATGAAGGTACTCTGGTCTGCTCTGCTCTGCTCAATAGTTCAGGAAAAGCAGCATACTGAAAGAATCCTGCTGTGTTAAAAACAGTTTCAGGTGAAGAACATATTTCTGACACAAGGCACCATACATCTGAAAGGCAATTTGAACAAGTGGAATGCGATTGTCTTTACAGACAAAGTCTGTGTGCTAAATAAATTGTCAACCATAACATCATTAGACTTCCTCCACAACACATGGTTTATAAATTCTACTTCTTTTTCACATGTCTATGATTAAAAAAAAAAAATCACTGACATAAAATGTATTCTAGTAATGATGCTTTAGCAAGTCTTATGTCAAAAATTTTGTTGATTTCAGAATGAGCAAGACTTCAGTATGATGCGATTCCAAGCTACATAGGAGGAAATGAAGAAAGCAAGTAGGTAAGAGCCAGATATTATAGCTCCACACCCAAAGGAGACTGAATTGTGTTTTCTGCTTCAGGCTCACAGAAACACAAAGAAGATAAATACAATTTTCATTTGATGGATTGAATATATTGCAGTAATTTTGAACAGCTGCTTTATTTTTCTTTTTTTTTTCATGGAAGGATCTGCATGCGTGTATGTGCTGTGTGTCTAAGCCTTGCAATTAGCATTAAAAAACCAAGCTCAAATCCGTCTCCCCTCTAATTCTTATTAAATGAATTTTTATTATTTCTTAGGGACATATATCTTAACAAAAGCCTTATTTCAATATCTTGTACTCAATTAAAATTTAAACCTTTAAAAATGACATATGGGTCTTCTCCAACTTGTCTTCCCAAATTTTAATTTTTCCATCCTCTAAAGAAATAAATTTTTTGAGGTGTTTTCTTCTCTTGGTTTTGATTACACGCACTGCAAATAAAGAAATTTATGCTGAAATTAACTAGGTTAGAAAACTGTGAATTTTCTCAAAATATATTACATTCTTCCTTATGTCTAACATCCTCCATATGTTCATGCTTTCAAATAGGACTACCAGGGGAAAAGGAACAATTATTTTTCTGGAAAAAGTCTATTTTTGCAGAAAAAGTAAGCCTCCAATAATTTCTTCTCTTTGTCAATGACATTGTAGTAGAAAACTCATCTACGATATGCAAAATTAAGGTTCACTTATTTTGGCCAGCAGATTCAGTTTCTCCTTCAAGCTGTTCTATTTAAGTATTTGTTTACAGCATTTTTGTTTTGTCCATACAGGTCCCCCTTTCCTAGTGCCTGTCCCATTTGTGCACTTTATAAGTCACTAACTGGACACAAACTTTTTTCCTTTATTTGCCTATCTGCTGATTCAGCCTCATGAGCTAAACCAAACTTAGCTTGTGCAGCATCAATTTCCTCCAACATGGGACCTGTATGTTAAGAGAAGAATAATATCTTCTGAGGTGTTTCTGTACTGTTACTGGGAGATGTGACTAACCGCCATCCAGACACTCACTCACACCACCACAGCTCATCCCATCCACCGTGGGATGGGAGTAGAAAACAGGATGAGAAAGCTCTGGCTCAAGACAAAGACAAGGAGATGGCTTGCCAATTACTGTTGATGAGCAAAACAGACTCGACTTGGGGAAAGTTAATTTATTGTGATTTAAAATATATTGTGTAATGAGAATAAATAAGGCAAATATTGAAACAACTTTCCTCCCCATCCTTTCCTTTACTCCTTCATTCCAGTCTCTTTTATCAACACCCCAATATTAGAGTGTATTTACCTACAATTAAGTCTTAAGCATAGAAAATAGAACATGTTCATTTTTTTCTCAGTACGGTAATTTTTACCAAAGAATGGTATTTATTTAATGGAATTTAGAGCACATGAAGCTTATCATAGAGAAGTGTCATTAGACAAAGTTTCCAGCTCTTCCTCAATCACTGCAAAATTGGTGTTTCACTTCATATATTGCATGCTAGTGGATTGTTTTAATAATTAATTCCTTTATAAAGTATTTGAGTTAGAGAGAGAATGAGTTTATAACCTTATGGCACTCTTCTCGGAATCCATGCCAAAGTTAATTTTTTTTTTTTGCTGTTATAGAACAACAGAAGCAGATACTGGAATCTGAGTCTCTGAACTGTGTAAAAGGAACTGTCAATTTTTTTGAAATATGTGACTGTTAATAACTCACTAATTAAACAAAAGGTTTCTTAGGTGTTGATTCAAAATCCATTGGAATTAATGTAAGGATTTTCAGGTTTATGTTAAGGTCACAATCATACACTTGTGAGAAGCAACCCTCAAATAAATGATTTTCTTCTTGGACTCACTTTTATAAAGTAAAACTATTATAAGTACATTTAATATCTCTAAAAATACTTTCAAATGCAACTTCCTGAGGAGGGGTGTAAAACCTAATGTAAAGAGAAAAAGAATAACAGTAAACGGTCAGTGAGCCTGTGATGCCCTTACAGAGTATCATTCCTATCATGCTATAACTTTTCATTCTTTGAGGCCTTTTGGCAACAACAAAAAAGACAACCAGAAAATAACCTTCAAATAACGTGTCCCTGAGGCAATACAGAGTGGGGTCTGCAGAACAAAATGAAATAGCTTTCTTAAAATATTTTGTTTCAAAACCATACTTGTAACTCATAATTGTGTGAACCAGCACACCTAGTATACTGCAAATAGCACTGGCTATTTCATCCTTCTTGATGCTATTACCCTTTCAGGTTTTCAAGGATTGAGGAGATAGTGATATCATAGCACATTCAAGCTTTTTCTATAATTTGTGAAAATGCTGAAAACATAGGCTTTTATCCTAAGACAAAACTGAACTTCCTCCTATTTCTCTTCCGCAGTCTAATATTCTCACATTTTCTTTTTGTCTAGTTTTCTTCTTTCATTTTAGCAAATTTTATTGTGGAACAGGGAAGTCTGTCTTTTTCTTATACATACAAAGGGCAGCCTCTCCAGGTTCATGGTGGTTTTTCTTTCCTTCTGGGAAAACAAACAAACAAACAAAAACCCAAACCAAACCAACAAACAAAAAACCCAAAAACAACCAACTCAAAACCCAACACACTTACTGTAGGACTTCCCGCTTCTGATTCAGTGACACAAAAATTGTGTGGAAAACTAGTCTGTGGGGTCATGAGAGGCAGAATACAAAGGATAGCCTGATAAAGATTTATATGAGTGTATATAGCTTGTGAGGGGTTCTCTCTCTGTGTTGCTTGCTCTGTTTGCCTTTCATGACACTGGGGAAGAAAGAATGCCCTCATTTTATATCAGGTTGTGTTGTGTACTTAAGTAGAATATGTTGTTTTAGCAGACACATAGTAGCAAGCTAATAGTATTTTTCAGTGCTGTGACTGCAAGGGACATGGAATGTTTTTTCTCAGTTTTGCCATTTCATTTAAAGTATCATTCTCTTTTCTGAGGGACAGGTAAAATGACACTAGGGGATTTAATATTTACTGTTTTACAGAGAAAAATGTGCTTGTTTTTAATGTGCTATGACTTTTAATGTAATATGCAAATTTTCCTAAATTTGGGCTTTCAGGATAAAGAAAGTTCTTAGGATCTGCTGAACTTTCTTGGTCAAATTATATCAGTGATGACACCACCACTTTCCTGTTCCCTTCACTTTGTTTGCACATCTAACAGTGACTCTAACTTAATTCATAATTCTAACTTGATTTAAGTTAACTAATTTACAAAAAAAATTAGAGTACCACACTTAAGAAATTTGACAGATACATACAAACAGATCTGTTACATAAGAGCATAAGGTTGTTTTTTGTATCAGTTTTCAGAGTTAGGATTACTCTTCGATATCAGCTGATAACTTGCTGTGGGTTTTCTGATATCTTATGAGTATCTAATAGCTACATATGATTTTAATACGAAGATAGAGTTGATGGGAATATAATTTCCATGCAGTCAGGCCTGGAGAAGAAAAAATAAAAAATCACTTGATTTCTCATACCATATAGTTTTCTTGTTATTTTGATGATCATGGATTCATAAAAGGTACTATGAATGGCCAATTCATTGGCCTTTTTTGAAGGAGTGAGGTACTGATTAACGTCAGAGCAGAAAATAATGCATAGTAATGCACAAAAGCAATAAAATAACATTTAATAATGTCCATAAATTATATATACTTACAGGTATCAGAATGCTAAAGCTGTGATTAAAACAGTAAAGGTCTTTGTTTTGTTACATGGTTTTTATTTAAAAGAAATGGAAGTCTTGTAATTAGTGGGAAGAAAATGAAGGACGAAGTTGGTAGTTCAATCCGTAAATTAAAACTTTCAAGGTTGTGTCCAGGTATTCAAATCAATGTTTTCAACAGATACAGCATGCAGCCTAGGAAAAATCAATAACATTAATAGATCATGCTATTCAGAGTTATGTGAATGCCAAAGAAGTAAATAAATGAACACAATGTGATGTTGTCAATGAGAGATCTTGAAAGGAAATAAAAATAACTGAGATGAGGGAATGTAGGTATAGGGAAAAAGAAAGAATTCAGTCACAAAGACAATGTCACACTGATTAATAATCAAGGCACATTTGGATGAAGAACACAGAAGATACGACTACAAATCTGCAGCCAAATCCAGACTGCTCTGAAAGATGACTTCCGTAGTTAATTTATGCAGGTGATTTATACTTGAGTTTTAAAATTATGCAAAGTATTAAAGATTATTTACAATATAACTATGACATAGGTTGTCATTGTGGAGGAAGATAAGCAAAAAAAAACTAATCTAGGAAGAAGGGCATTTCACTCGGACAAAAATGCATACTATGGTAAAGCACAGGTATAAGAGTTACAGTCCAAAATATGGTCCTGTGATGTTTCTGAGGGAAGTGTAAAAGTGAACCTTGAATACCTTTGCTTTTGGTGCCTGCTAGATTTCACTTTGATATCTAGAGATAACGTGTTTTATGACTGCAACTTAACCAGAGATATTCTAGGTTCTGCATCATCTGAACACTTGTCAGGTAGAGAATGTCTGTGTCTGCTCATCCTTGTCTTAGTATTTCTATCTGAATTTTTCTGAGTGTCATAATCTTTCAATTAGTTTTTATGGTTCTACCTTCTGAATGCAGTTCCACAGATTTTAGTGTAAAACCAGGCCTGTGGGGCCCGATTTTCTTTATCCTTTTTTCTTCTTTTCTTTCTCACTGCCTCATCTTTCTTCCCTCTCTATTTAGTGGAGACTTCATTTCTTGTCTGATTCAGTAGGTACTCAGATTCAGCAATGTAAGCAAGTGTAATTCTGATCAGTCACATTTTTCCTCTGTGGAGATGACTTTTTTCCTATCTTCTTTCAGTGGTGACCAGTGGCTTAGGAGAGTTTATGCAGGAAAAGTTCAACAGAGTCTTACTATTTTAATCTGAGGAAACCTTGCTAATGAGCTAACACCAAAATATTTATCATGTCAAACAACCCTCTCTATTCACTGAGCAAAATCTTGTTTTCAAATGCCAACCATAAAGCAGATTCTGGAGTTTTTCAGTACCTGAACATCTTACAAAACAATATTTGAGAAACGTTACTTCGCAATCCCATTGCTTGTTAGTTTTGTCTCTAAGGTGTTTTGCTATTCATTGCCTTGTATTTTTAGTTTACCTCTGGACCTAATCACAGTCTCAAGTACGGCTTCTGTATGTAAATGTAGGTTATAAAGAGTACTTTGGTCTTACTACTGTAACACATCATACCCCTCTTACTCTTCCAAGTTGTATGAATTTTATTCAAATGTTGTAACAAGGCCATGGAAAATACTTGACTTTGGGACCATATCAAACAAACTTCTTAAAATGTCACTGTTTTCCATATAATAGCTTATTTTTACATGTTATATTTTTAATTCATGTGTGTCTCACTTTTTTTACCTTCCTTTTTACCTTCCTTTAACTATTGGGTCTCAGAGCTCCTCACAGAACATCTACAGGAATAATTTTCATTTCTGAGCATCTCAAGTAATGGAAAGTATTATGTTCTTATGTTGTATAGAAAAACTGTTTCACAGCAAGCCTGGAGAGACCTAAAAAGTTGCATTGGAGTGATCCAAAAGCAGCAGTGAAATGCTATTTTAGCTCTCCAGGAAGATGAAAGAGCTCTTTACTTTCTTGCTACTATTATAATTTTAGTGTCACAGGTGATAAAAGCAGCATAGGACTGACTGCTTCCCACAGTTTTTAACAGCACATCTGAACCATATGTACTACTTTCTTTATTCATAAGACTACAGAAGGTAAGTTGATCATTCTAAAAAATGGAATTTTAGAGGTTATGGTTGTGTGTGCAACTTGATATGCACAAAGGATACAGAAATTAGCTGCAGAGACATCAATAACATAAATAGATCCCTTTATTCACAGTTATTTGAATGCCAGTTAGTCTGAACAGATAAACAGAGATAATGTTAAACTGTCAGTCCAAGTGTTTAGAAGGCAGGTAGTGTTACAGAAGATGACAAGGAGGGAAGGAAATGAGCTAAAGCATGAGGGAGAAGAAAAGACTTATAAATCCCTCTGAGTATACTGGCACTCACCAGCTGACTTTGAAGTACATTTTGAAGAGCATAGTAGCACAATGAATATATGAAACAAAGCCCACACAAATTATAAAAGCACAGATATACTTCTTCCTTGAAAGTATCTGAAATATATTTTTGACCCATTTTATAGGCTTAGCAATGTCTTCGTTTTTCCTCTGTTGTATACCATCTGCTATTGTTTGTGCTTTGGTCTATAAGACATACTGGTAAAGCAGACCTTATAAATAGTTATATTCTTAAAGAAAGACTTTGAAAGTAAAGTGAAAGTTGTGACCTACTTTCCATTAAACAAACCAGCTTTTCTCAGACAATTAGTAGGATAGATAAATCACAGCATTTTAATGTTATTTTAAAGTATGTGTTTTGGATTCCAAACACTGGAATTTCATAATGAATCTGAACGTCTTTCTTCTGATACACAAGGTGTTTCTAACATGTCTCCTTACAGGTTTTCTTGGCTTCTTACAAATCAGTCCAAAGATACTCACCACTGAAGAGAAAATGTTGAGCTTATGAGTATTGAAAGCTTTCACTTCTTTTTTTTAATAATGTTTCTATTAGTTACCTTTTTTTTTTTTTAACCTGTCTTCAGAACAGGCAAAATGTGGATCTGAGCATAACAAATGTGGTTGGGGTTTTTTTTTGCTTTTGGGGTGTTTTGTTTTGTTTTGTTTTTCTTTTTAATAAAAAGGCTACACTTGTATTTTATTACACTTCCTTTAAAACCTGTGCAATTCAATTGTTTTGTAATCTCACAAGGCACTCACCCTAGTCTGCACTTGAGAATAATAAACATAATGCCAGGATGATATGGGCCAGGTTTCAAAGAGGTTTGGATATGGGACAGCAATTAAACCTAAAATACTGATATCCTTAGGACAGGCATTAGGTGCTCACTACTGTGTCCAGTACAGTATACTAGAAACTTGAATTCCTCAGAACATGCATGTGACCCTGAAGTTACAGATCAGCCGTCACTGTAATTGGGGATTTCTTCTAATGGCTGTCTAGAAATCACAGAAGTGCCTAGAGCAAAATGATTGATAGTAAACAGACTGCAGGGACATGTCTTAAATTTGCCTTACTCAGGTCTGCATGCTGCATGGCATTTCAGCCATCCTGAAAGGATGTTAGTATTTTCTGTGCAGTTAAAACTAGGACACAACTACTTTACATTCTGTGGCAGAATAATTTTCCTTTTTCCTAATTTAGACTTTTCCACAGAAGAAAAATTCTAAGTTTCTATTAGCTTTGTTAGGTCTTGGGTGCTTTCTTTTATCTGCTTCCTTCAGGAAACAGCATATTCATGTATTTCAAAACTGTATTAGAGCACATTGTTATGGGGATGTTGCTCTGGGGGTGTTGCCTGGCCCATCACTTTGCCTG
Source organism: Eurypyga helias (assembly GCF_000690775.1). NCBI lineage: Eukaryota > Metazoa > Chordata > Aves > Eurypygiformes > Eurypygidae > Eurypyga > Eurypyga helias. Next base: position 18,823 of record NW_010240479.1, on the reverse strand, counting down.
CCTCTCCCTCCTGCTACCCTGCCTGTTTGCACCCCTCAGCAGGCATAGTACATGCCTCTCTGCTGGTGATGAGAGCACAGCCCTGGGTCTCCCCAGCAACCAGCGGCATTTGGCTGGTCCCAAGACCTCATCCTAGGCCTGCCACGGCCCTGCCCCCAGCAGCTGGCTCAGCCCACAAGGTGCAAGGTGTGCCCCGTTAGCAGCTCAGCCCCTCCTGGCTCACCCCTCCATTTAAGCTCATCTGTGAGAGTTGGTTGTATTTTGTCCTGTGTCATTCTCCAGGTGCATATCCTCCTTCTCCTCCTGCAGCTCCTGCCTTAGTGGGGGTATCCTGAGCACCATTGGCCTACTCTGTCCCCAGCACTGTGGCTGTTTGTCAGTGGTTGCCTGCTCTTCTCAGGCCTTGTGGCTTCTAACTTCTTCAGGTAAATAAGAAATAAAAGTTAATTGGGTTCCCGTGCATGTTGGCTTTGTGAGTTTTGTAAGTGTAGTGCCTCTGAAGAGATTAAAAAGTTCAGCAGCATGCAGCTGTGTTGTTCCTGGTTCTCCTCACTGCTGAGGAAGTTTATCATGGTACCATAGAATTAATGTTTTCATCTATGCTAAATTGTAAAATTGTAAATTGTAGTACCTAATGTACCTAATAGCAAAAAGAAATCCAGATTTCACATGGAATATCTTAAATGCTGTGAGTTTAGCTCCATCCGTTTCAAAATAAAGTGAGGCAAGTGGAGCCGTAGAATGTATGGTGCCTCAGGAGTGTTTCCTTCCCCTGCTGTGAGGGTGTGGGAGCAGGGGGTTGCGAGACGTGACCCACTGCTCTGGGCTTCTAGTGAGATATGGGACAACGTGGCTCATTGCTGGTTGCTCATGTGCCCCACTCTCTGTGAAGGTGTAGGGCATCTCGCCCAGGCACCTCTGTCTCTGCTGAGCTGTGTGCCACCCTCTGCTTCCTGTGTGAATACTCCCCGTATTTCTGTTGTTCTCTTATTTTTGGGATGCTAATACTTTAGGTCATTCAGACATTCTTCTCCAGAATAACATGCTGGGCATGTTATACTCTCTCTCAGTTTCTAGTGACTCTGATCACTATCCTCCGTAAAATTTGTATGCTTTCATTTTTGGGAAAGCAAACACCATTTTTGTCAATGTACTCTTGGTTGAATTTTGTTTCTGGTAAATTGCAATTCCTTTTGAAACCTATTTCCTTCATATTGCAAGGGCTCCAGTGTCTTCATAGCTTTTGGATCTGTAAATCAGGCTTTCAGAGTATAAAGTTATTATATTTTTAATTCATGTGTCCTTAATTTTTTTTTTTAACCTTCTCTTTAACAGGTTAGCTTTGAGAATTGAATTTGTGTTAATATTTGTTGTAAAAGACAAAATAAGACTGTATCACCAGAATACTTTTTTCCTCAATGGCTTGCGGAGAAGGTGCTTTGAGTCAGGACCTTAAGGATGGAATTTCCAAAATTAAAATGAAATAATTAATTCTCAAATGGTCTTTTTGCATTTCTTTTTTATATTACTAAAATATTCTAAACAGTAATTTGTACTTATTTACCAAGTACTATATGTAGTTTTCCAGCACACCAAAGATAAATGCATGTTTTGAAATAAAGGCTCATTGAACTTGGATTATATGATAGCTCAATCTATGAATTACATGGATGACTAATTCTCATTTGAGAGATTGTTGATGACTTGTGTTAAATCACACAAATTATTTTGTTAAACTAAAGTAGTGTTTTTGTTAATTCTACCTACTTTTTGTTGGGCTCTTTCTTTCTGTAACTCTGAAACATTATGGTAAATATTTGTGCTTGGTGTTGGTAGGCAAAGAAATGTTAATCTTACTTCTATCAAAGAAACATAAGACAGATGAGGAAATAGGATGTCTTTCTACATGTATCTCTCATTCACCTCAGATTTTTTTTTTTTAGGCTTTATCTGTTCCCCGGTTTCTTTCTCCTCTGACAAATTACTGTCTCTGTCTACTCTAGTGTGCACATTGTGGGGCAGTACAGTATTTAAAGAGCACAGATCAGCTTCTTGAACTTCAGCCCTTCATGAAAATAACACCACTGAATACAAAGAGGGTTTTTATTTTTGCACTAAGAAGCAAAGTGAAGAAAGAAGAAGAAAGTTATTTTCTCTATCTCAGGAAAAAAAAAAATTCATTTTTACTTGTATTTTTTTTATTGCAGCCATGAATGTAAAAAATGGTAATAATGAACATGTTACATTTATGCTTATCTGTGTCATTAGTCTAAATCATAATTCAGCATTACCTGTGCTTGTCATTTCATTTTAATTTGTTTTCCTTGTTGAGTAGGTGTTTGCATTGCACTGTTCATGAGCTGGACTGTTTGTGCCTATTGCACTTTGAACAAAAGAAACTTGGTGTGAATGATGACTTAGAATCAGGACCAATGATAGCAGATGTTTCTAAGTGGGAGAAGTAAACCAGAGTAATTTAAATCTATCTAATTAAGCTGTGATTATTTGTATTCTTAGTAATAGCTATATGACAACTGCTGTAGAACATACAAATGGGGGAGTTATGCAAGACTGTACTTTAAATTCATCTTAGTACTTATGGGAGTAGTGACATTGAAATTATATGTTGATGACTTGCAGTTTGACTGTCTGGCAGTATATTTGACACTGAAATATTATAGAACAATAGATAATGTTGCATATGAAGCAGAATGGCTTATCTAAGATGTTTGCACTCTTATTATTGCTCTTCCAAGAAAGCAGACTTAATTAATTACTGATACCTTATCAGTGGAAAACAGCCTATCAACATGTTGAGATAATAAATCATGATTATAGTTGTATATTCTAAAATATTGTTAAAGTTATTCAGCAGCTGAAGTAAAGAATATCAGCATTTTCAATGGAAAATTTATTATTGGCCAAGAGCAAAACAGACAGGAAAATCTGTGAACTCTAGACTTCCTGTCAAGAATATAGAAAATGTGAAACAGAGAGGGCATTCACATGGAAATTAGGTAGATTTTCCTAACGTATAGGAACCTATATGTATAGCCAAAGCACTAGAGAGTAAAGATTTTAAACTTTATTTCTGATTTAGCTGTTGAAATTCTCCTTAAAGTACTCACTAAAATCCTTGGAAGTGAGTACTGAAAGACTTGCCTATTGCTGGAAGCAGGAGTCCTATTTTCCTGCATGTTTTAACCAACATATAAATCCCTGGAAGTATTCAAGGATAGTTCGGATGGGGATTTGAATAATCTGGTCTAGTGGAAGGTATCCTTGCCCATGGCAGGGGGATTGGACCTAGATGATCCTTAAGGTCGATTCCAACCCAAACTATTCTATGATATGATTCTACTGTTAACATTAATATATCTGATTCTATTATCCCCATGTGAATCTTCCAGTAGGATAATGTTAAATACTCCAGTATGTGGAAAGACAGTATCCTTCGGTTAAAAATGCTTATTCTGAATGATAGCACCATGGAGATGAGCTGATTAGAAAATGGATTTGTTTTGTGGCATAAGAATTTTTATTAACATATAAAGAACTGAGTTTGTTTGATGTTGTGTATAGGTAGTGTTATGGTGGATCTTTGATCAGAAGAAAAGGCTGTATGTATATTGGAAAACATAGGACATTATAATTGGAAAACTTCAATACTGTAACTGCATTAAGTTACAGTAAGTGTAATTGCATCTTAAATACACGAATCAATGGCTAATCAGATTATAAAGGGTACTCCGGTACTGATCAAGAGCTTTTATCTGAATAAGATTCTATTTGCAAGACAACCTAGTATCACAAATGCATTTGGTTTAATTACAGAAAGATTAGTTAAAAAAATGGTTTGGTTCAAGACTGGCTTTTAAGTACCCTGTTCGCAGCATAGAAGAGAAAACAGAGGGGGGATTTCTGTCCCTTTTCATCTTTGTTGGACTCAAATGACAGTGTTTAAGAAATTGTGATGAAACATGTTTAAGCAATCTCAAATTTTGTTTTAAGTGAAGCATCTTCAGGAAGAGTTGGAAAAAAAACCAGTTGATACCACCATTAAGAGTTAATGCAACAGATTGTAATCTTCCTTTAGACAGTTGACAGGCAATTTTCTTCATTATATAGGAGGTGAGTTTGAGGGAGAATAGCTTGAATTTATCATGTACAAAAAGGTCTCATATTGAATTGAGTAACACTGAGCTTGAGTGCTTGCCAATTCACAGATAATGAGGATACTCTACCTCAGCTGTTTTTTTTTTTTTTGGTTTGTTTACTTCCTTCAAAGAAAGAAAATGAAACCCTGACAGAGATTTAACTTTGCATTTCCAGTGGGAGTTGCTGCCATAAATGTTGAATGTGATTATCCAACCTGAAAATTTTGGTAAACAAAAGCTGAATCAATGAACATGAAAAAAGATACAATGTACATCTGTTGTCAGGAAACATTCTAAACTAGTTGATGAGAGCACTTAAAATCCAAAGCACTTTGAAGCTCAAACTGGCTGAAATGAAATCAAAACTTGATGCATTTCCTGGGTTTTGGATTAAGATCTGGTTCATCAGACCACTTGAAGCATGGGCTTAATTTTATAGTGATGATTTCATTAATTTAATGGAATTGTTCATGATGTTGAGTGCGTTCAGGGTTCTGAGCAGATGTGAAGTTGCTCCATTGGGTAGATTTCTGTTGCAATGTAGGGTTCCAGATGACCAAGAACTAGGGCAAACCAGAAAAAGATAGTAGTAAATCTCAGAAATTGCTTATTGTTTCTGTAACAAAAGAAGTGACTTCTAGTGGTATTTGTTTCCCCCAAATAATATCCTATGCATGTATTTGTTATGTAAAAGCAGGGGTATATTCTCTGTGTATAGCCTTCTTGTATTTTTATCTGTATTAGTTATACTTGTTCCCCTTAGTCATATGTTTTTAAATTCAGAATAAGGTGATACTGCAGTCATATGGAACAGGAACTCATGTCTGTTTCCTATGCATAATATATGCCCCATATGTTATAGGACAGCCCCTAACTCTATTATCAAAAGTTTCTTTTTCCCAGGCTTGATATTCTTTATTAAGGTTACTGTTTTTCAGTACTGAATTGAATATAATTATATAGAAGGCAACTGTGTCCTTTTCATTATTTCTGGGATTTGTTCTCATGATGTGTTTGTGTAATATTTCCTCTGCTATTTGTAGTGACAAAAGGAGAAAGGTGTACAGATATGCTAACCAGATATTTTATATATTTCTAAGGTTCTTCCTCATATTTTAATATGAAAAGAATAAGGCTTGACTGTGAATACAAACTTGGGCCAGGAAATTTTATTCTGATCAGTTTTTTTATTTTTAGAAAACCAGAGTAATCGGATTTTTCTAGTCTGTGTTCAGAAATTCCTGATTTTTCTTTCAGATTCATACATCATATGTCCTTTGTTTTTTTAACCATAATTAATTGACAGTCTAACTCTGAACAGTTATTGTCCTTGCTATTTTCATGGCTATATAAGAACATCTTTAAGTAGGACATACTTCCTAAGTTCGTATATAGGATGACTAATGATAAATAAACTGGCAAAGTTGATGAGTAAAACTATATTGTAAAGTTTTACCTTATAAAGGATTTTTATTTCAGGGAGGGGGAAAAAAAACCAAACCCCACACCAAAACAAAAACCCAAAAAACACCAAAAGAGAACCCATAAAACCCCCATAAACCCAAAGACTTTAAACATTTTATACAAAATGGTCCAGAGTAAAATCTCCTACAATTTTGCAGATGCCCTGAGAATTGTTTTCCCCCCCAACAGTATATGAAAACAAGTTGCTATTGAATTTCACCTACAGCTATGAATGCAAGGTCCAAACCACTATTCAGTCAGAATCTCAGGTTTTTTTGCATTCATTTAGTGTGCACATGAACAAAAAGCATATGCAGCAAAACAAGGGACACACTCTTCTGGAAGCTTTTGACCTAGCCAACAGAAAATCTTATTAGGGAGTGGAACTTGAATAAATTTTCAGAGAAGCAGCTAATTGCTCTAAATGTTACTGGTTTCTAAAGAGTTCTAGTTTTTGTCTATATACAGTGTTCGTGTTCTTTAAGCTGCTTAGTTTAGCTTTTTGAGCTATAAGTTACTTTGCACTTCAGACCAACTTTGCTCATCTTATGGTGCGAAATGTAGTGCTTGTCCATTTTCTATTTTAAGAAAGACATTCTGTGTGACTTTGGATGGTTTTTGAAGTTGTACCAGACAGTATTTAATGCTACATCTCTTTGGGAATAAGGGCTATAGAATTAGGCTGTATTATTTATATTTCAGGTTTTGCTCTGGTTTTTTTTCTGTAAAATCTTATTTTAAATAAGGGGAGAGGACTAAAGGTTTTGGTCAAAAAAGAAGTACCCACATAATGGTATTCCTAAATATTCGATACTGTGCTGCCTGTAATTTTTTGCATGTTATACGAGATTTTGTAAGATTATTTGACCAGAATCTTGAGATATGTGAAAGATGTGTTTCTTCAAATTTGAACAGAAAAAACAGACTCCTATGTAAAAATTGATTGTCATTTAGGATAGATATTATTGATCTAAAATTTAGAGGTCTGTTTTCCTGAATGAGGGATTTCAACATAAATACTTGATTTTTATGTCTTGTTTGGTTGAAATAAAATGTACAAGTGATTGTATCTGGCAAACACCATCTAACACGCTGATGATGCTTGATAAGAGATTTTATTGAGGGTTCTATCTAGCTATTCTAGTTATATTTTTTTAAAGTACCCCACTGTCCTCTACTAAGGAAATAGAGGAACAACTTTTGTTACTGAAAACAAGCTTGATTTAATAATATTTAGGGAGCAATTGAAGCCTGATATGTAGTTTAAACAAAGAAACAGACAAAAACAACAAAGAAACCCAAACAAACAAAAAAAACCCAAACAAACACCAACAAGCAAAAACAAAAATAGACTTCCCATGTGGATGAAAAGCAATGTCTTTTCATCACAGAAAACAACAAGGATGAAAAGTAAAGGTGGGTGTCTGACAACCATGAGGTTGCTTCAGTCCTCATCAGAGCCCACCAGGCTGCTGCAAAAGTTAATTTGAAGTCTTTTGGTCCTCTAATGGATATCTGTGATAAATTGTCAAAGTACATAGACAAAATAAGATTAGACTGTTTATATCCTCTATCCTCTTTTTCTGCATTCTCAGTAAAGGCTTAACTTATCTCCCAAGGTTAATATGTATAGTTGAAAGAATTTGGCAAAATATTCATCAATGGAAGTAAACACATGGAAGTTGTTGAAAATAGTAACAACAGGTATTGGTGGAATTTACATGTCTCAGATGGGAATTTGAGCTGATAAAAACCCCATTATGTAGTTTGAAACTGTCGGTATCTGCCTCCTGTTTTGTCTCTTATTGTCCATTTCCATGGTTTCCCCTCCTAATTTAATCCTGACTTGAGGTTTTCTAAGTAATATGTTTATTAGACAGCAAATAACTCGGGAATGATGACAGAAACACTTTGATGTTGGTAAGCTGAATTCAAACTAAAGTTTAAGAATAAAAGCACTCCAAAATTATTTTTTATTAGACACTATTAACACTGCATTTACCATAGTAGCAGAGCCCTGCTGTGACTGTAGAGTGGTGAGAAGAGGCATCTTTGCAGTGCTGCAGTATTTTTCAAATACATGTACAACTTTGGTGTTCAAAACAGTTTTACCATGGTAGCTATTAATACAGAAGGCTTAGAAATTAGGCCCTTCATTTAAATAAAGACACTAAAATTCTAGACTTGAATGTGTAACCGAAGGGCTCCTTTTGGCAGACTAACAAACAAAAAATATTTTCCTGTTTAGAAAGATAAATTCTTGGAAATATACAGCCTAAATAGAAAATTATTGATTAAGGTTTATGAATGAAAATCTTCTTATAGAAATATAGTCACATTTTTGAAATTCAGATGTCCAGAAATGTCTCACTCTGTGTCATTTGTACTACTAAAAAGTCCTATTTTTGCTGGTGGTAGCTTCTAGCTTTGGAAATACTGTAAATTTCCTTGTTGCTCTTGAGTTGGTTGGAGTAGAAACCAAGCAGGTTATGATCACTTGGAAAAAGACCAACTGTTATGGCCTGCGTTCAATAAATTCAAAATTTTCCAAGCTTCAGGAACTACCCATCTATATTTAAAAAACCTGAAAATCCCTCTTGCCAGACACCCATATAACAAATTTTATAAGGAAGTATACAAAATTTATTTTTCTGTGATATAGGTTTCTGTCAGCTAAATCTTAGACACATATATGTGCCCAAACACCTTATCCACACATACTCTCTGTGTGTTTATGGTTGTGCCTTATGTTATGTAAATTCAAGAATTATTAAAATGTTGGTTCTTGAGAACCTGTGTTGGTTTCTGTGATGGTTTCAGGCACTGCCTCCCCTGGGGCCAGCCTACAGGATCTTGTTTAATTCCATGATACATCAAGCTGAGTGCTCAGTTTGCAGCATGGGGTGGAGATCACGAGGTGTGCATGGTTTTTGCAAGGCATGAAAGGGGACCATGAGAGGCGCAACCTGGAAAGGTGAAGGTGGGGTCAGCTTGGAAGTATCTTGCCAGTAGCGCCATCTTTGTTCTGACCTCGTGGCAGGTGATTAGCAGAGAAGGAATTTGTCAGGGAATTGATCTGGGAGGGGGAATTGGAAATTTCCTTTTTCCCTGCTCTCTTCTCCCAAGCTCAGGGAGCGTGGTTCTCTCTCCTTCTGGGTTCAGGGTTTTGAATTTTTTTTTTTCCTATCCACTTGGATTTTTGCCTTGCCATTTTGGAACCTGGCTGGGTCAGTCCACGAGTGATGAGATCCTGTATCATACGTTCTATTTTTCTGTTTTAATTACTTATTAGCAGTAGAATTGTAAGTAACACCATAATTTTCACTTATATAATTAGTTCTTATCTCAACTTTTATAAACTTCCTTTGTTTTTCCTCTGACCCTTCCTCACTATTAGCCTGGGGAGGTGGGGTGGGTAGAGTGGTAGAGTAACTGGTGGCACTTAATTGCCAGATAGGACTAAATCATGACAGTTCCCTAGCCACAACTTTCAAGGACATAAAACTCCTGTAACTTTCAGCAGACTAACTTCCTTTTTTTGCATAAGTAACTGGAATGCTGGTACATCTGCTGCCAGGCTGACTGGTATTTCTTCATTGTTTTCTGTCTCTGCCTTATAGTCAGACATGTGTGCCACTGCATTGCAAGAAATGTTCCATGTAGCCATTGATATGTTGTTTTTTGTTGGTGTGGTTTTTTGGTTTTTTTAGTACCACCTTGTTTTTGACTGAGGGCTCAATCATCCACCTACTTCTGTGAATCTCCCTCTGCATCTATGTATTCTACCAATACTGGATACAATTTCTGTGTCATAAAATAGCTGCTGTGGACTGCTATCAAGAGGATTTGTGAAGAGCTATGAAAAAATACAGTAAAAAATGTGAAGTCATGTTTAACTTAGTTTGCAGCTTATTGTAACTCCAAAAAAAGAGATAAAACTTGCTAAATTTTGCAAATCTGGGAGCCAAGGTGAGACATGAGATGTTGGAGCCCTGTCCACGTAATGTCTTTGGGGAAGGCTCTTTGCTAATGCTTCAGTCTTGCCCATTCTGCCCCTGATCTCCAAAACTGGTTTTGAAGGTAGTTAATTACTTATTTCTCTTCATTTAAGATGCTTCTGAGGAGATGAGCACACCTCTCATCCACCTCCCCCTGCTGACGTGAACATTTCAGTGAAAAAGCAAGGAAAATCATCATGTCTTCTTTGTGTTTTTACTATGTTCTGTGATTTAACATACCACTTTTCCCCCATTGGCATTGAACCAGTCATCTTCTTACTAAGCCCAAGTGACCTTGACTTTCCTCCTCAGGCTGCTCAGCAAGCCTCTTCCACTGCTCACTTCTTTTATCTGCCTTCATGCTTTGCATGAACAGATGGTGGGTATTGCAACTCTTCTTGCTGTGTAAACCAAAATTCAGCCTAGCATAGCAGTCATTTACTTTGGTCTAAAATATCCCTTCACAGATCATAGTTTATGTAATTCAGCTGCCATCAAGCTTACATCTAAGTTCCAGAGAGCCTTAAGTTCCTAAGAGGCACTGGACTTTCTCAGAGTGACTAGACATTGAAGATTCATTATATGATGCTCAAATGAAAAATTCTGCTTTCAAATAATAACATCCACTAACTGACATTACTTTTATGCTCTATGAGGAATATGTTTTCATGTGGGGAAAAAATCGGCAGAAAATTGTATTTAAAATTATAATTTGCTTTCTCGACTGCACCAACATACCATTGTTTGTTTCTGCAGGCTGTCTTGCCTTATTGCTCTACGAAATAAGCTGTTGTCTTTTGATCACATGGTTTAAAGCAAAAGTCAGATCATTGATGAGAGAGCTACCAAGACATCAGGGAAAGATTTTTGCTATATAAAATTATTGTTTCTTTCCCACAGGTGACATAAAAAAACTTCATTCTGTAGCTGGCTGCCTATTAGTTTGAAATTAGCAGCTGGATGTCCTCCATTCATCCTTCCATTGTTCATGTTTCCTATTTCCAGACCTGGATGAGCTAAAAACCTTTGCTGTGGTACAATAGTTGTTGTCTGGCCGTGCTGAAGGTTTCTTATTGTTTAGTTTATAGTTGTCTTTCGTGCAAGGAAACAGTTCTTTGACAACTGATCATGTAAATATTATATTTTAGAGGTGAATTTTAGTCCTGGTAAAGAACAGATGTTAACAATAATTTCTTGCAGACTTGTAAAGCCTCCAAACACTAATCAATTCTTTGTATTCATTCTATTCTGATTTAAGAAGCATTAAGCACAAACACTTTTCATTCCTTCTTGAACAGTTCATCACTAGACGGTTAGCTTTAGCAAAGGAAGCTAAGATTGAAAGGATGCTGTTTAGTCACGTAGCAGTTCTGGCTAAGAGAGTTCCCAATCTTGCTTGTTCCTGCCTCTGTCATACAGTGCACCGTTTTACAGGTATACTAAAACAAGTGTTTTGTGCAGATCTGGCAGGGAATGAATCAGGGCACCTACACGGGTAAAGAATAGTCTCTCTTACTTTTATTTTAGCGAGACCTCTGATTTGATTTTCAATTCAGCTTTACAGTTTTATTGGCACAAGATGAGGAGGCACAGTACTGCAGAATCTGTTCCTGCAGAGAAGAAAGGACAATTTCTTCCACTGTTAAAGCTGCCAAATACCTTGTTTTGTGGAACTTCTCCCCCTAGTTATCTTTTCATCAGGCTACTAACTGAATTGGATTGTAGGCCTTAAAAAGACAAAAACCTCCACAACTTTGTCTTGGTCTCAGATGTCTGATTAAGTTCAGAGCATCCCATTGGAATCTCTCAAACCACTATCAAAGCCAGTCTTCTTTGTGATACACTGCTAATTTTTGAAGTTCATAATCCTTAAGGATACAAACTCTGTCAGAATAATGCTTTTATTTTGTCATACAGCAAAATAAAAACTATGAACCTCAGAGGTCAAATTTAGATTAATGCAAAGTGATTCTTAAATAGTTGTCTTTCCTTGGAAGAACTTTAAAACAATGTGTGTGTTTAATATATCTGGAAAGTGATGTAGAAATAAAAATTTAAGTCTAGGGCTAGAAACACTGAGCAATTTCTAAGCTTTATTCAGCACTTCTTATTCCTGGATTACAAAAACTAAATACCTGTAAACCTTCTGAGAATAATTAATAGTTACTATTGATACTGCTGCTAGCCATTGACATGTACTAGCTATATCGCAAGCATCTAGAGTACAACAGATTATATATACCATACATGTATGACCATATGTAGTGTGCAGTTCTTCATAAATATTTGCTAAATAGAAGAGTAATTTTTAAAATTAGATACTGATATGTAATGCTTGGCAACTATTGGAAATAGGTGAAGAAAGGGTAAAGCTCTAAGATATTTGTTAGTTAATTTAGGCATTATTAATCAGTGTTACAACCTGTGAGTGACACCTTTCTCTGGGGACAAAATGTGAGTAAAGGATATTGTGGAAAAAATACAGAGGAATAAAGAGATGAACTACTACAGAATGCTTACTGAATTTCCATGGATTTGCAGATTTTAAGTGTGTGCTAATTAAGTGCTTTGTGAATCAGGGCCTAAAGGTTAAGTTAATTAGTTTTGGAAAAAATCAACAGAATTGGAAGAGTACAGATTATTTTGTTTTGTGGTGGTAGCCAGCTTCAGGCAAGGCAGTTAACAGATTAACTTTTAAGGTGAATTAGGAGCTTAAGCCGCTGTTCTCAAAACCAAAATAAGCATCTCTGACAAAAATTGCTGCTTCTAAAGCATCTTTAATTTTGATTTAAATAAGACAATCAAATACGTCAGACTTAGTTTTGAAAATGTTGATTTTTTTTTTTCCCACCTAAAACTTAGGTAAAGAAGGAAACCACCTTTTTCCTTACAGCAAGTTGTAATTATCTGTTGTCGATTGCCTACTTCAAAATAGATTCTCTAATTAGCCAAAAATGTAAAAAAAGCAATAATATACTTTTAAAAATTGTATTTTCTTATTTTACAACATAAATTTCTCCTCATGATGACCTTTACTGTGAGTAGAGTATGTCTGGAGATTTCTGAATTTTCATAAAGGGCTGTAATTATTATGTTACTTCTGGGACAGGAATATTTGAATTGCTGATATGAAATGTCAAAAAAACTCCAAAACCAAAAACAAACAACTGATTTGAACACTGAATTATTTTATGCTGACATTATAATCTACATGAGCACATTGTGAATGGCAGCACAAGAGCTGGGCTGAATTATATTCTAAAATAGTTCAGAGAAGTAACGAGAGGAAAGAGCTATGATTTTTTTGGTTCAAATGGTACCTTGTTTTTTGGAAAGAGGTGAGTCACACAGGTCTTCATTGCAAATGAAGATGGTTATGCACAGTGTTAAACATGAACAGGCAAATATAGATTTAAACACCAATGTTTTTCATGTTTGTAATGAAGCAAGACACTTAAAACTTGGTGTATATGCTTTTGCTGTTCCCCTAAAACATGTTTCAGTGTCCATATGCTACATAATAATAAGGGTTGCAAGTAGGCATTTTAGGTTTATAGGGTGACAGCTTTTAAACTGTTAAAATTAGTAGTCTTCACCACTATCCTGACTCAAGATCAACTCTGGATAATATGGAGGCTGGTAACATTAAGGAAACTAATTGTACGATTGATTAATTGTATGAAATAACTGTACCATGTAATCTTGCAAAAAATATAAAAATAAACAGGCTAGATGTGTGGAACTGGTTCCAAATAATTACATTTCTCTGTAATGTGATCCGGCATTCTGTTTTTTCCTAACTAACCAGAATTAATAAGCAACCATATCTGTACTTCTCAAATAGTAAAGGGTCAGCACCCAGAAGATAAGATGATGGTCTGGTTGTCATATCCTAATAAAAAATAAAGGCAATTTATCAGTGTAGATTTTATTTTCTTACCCAAAAATATGAGTTAGAAGTTACTGAAAGGAATCCTTTCAAGAGACATACTTATTGAATTTTTTTAAAATGTATTTTGATTCAGGCTCGCTAAATGATTCTTATGCTTATCCTCTGTTATTAGCTGATATAAATCTTAATAAATGGATGTTAATTCAGGTCATGTCATGCTGGACTTCCTAGATTTCTTGGTATGGCATATTACAAATTCATATCAGTAGCAAAAAAGACACAGGATTAATGTTGTTCCATTTTTCATTCATGATAGCAATCCAGCAACGACAAATGTTTCCACACTTCGTGGCAAAAATGGTACTATGACTGTTTGAACTGTAGTAACTGACACAACACAGAAATAGCTCGGTCTCAACTTGTTTCCCTTCAAATCCTATTTTCTTTCAAAGCAAAGCAACTACGTTCTAAAATAGATAGAAAGATGGGTGTTGCTTTGTTTTGCTAACAGGTATAGATAGTTGGTTCAGGCCCTTTGAGATTTTTTTTCTAAATACTTTTTATTCTATGCAAAGTAATGCAAGTTTTGTTCAGTGAATGTGCTAAAGCTTTTTTTTTAAAAGCTGTTATACTAAAAATATTTTTATACGCAGTAAAGGAGCTTGGGTAACGATACTCCTGGGGCGTAATTAGAGAATATCTGTACTCAATGTTAAAAATAACTTGAAAAATATTGTAGGTTGTTCCCTGGAAGTAATCATTTTATGTCTAAGCTTCCTGTATGTTCTAATATGACAAGTTAACAAAAAACACTGTTATATTGGAAACTATGGCTTGTACAGAATCTATTATCTCTGTTTAGTCTGTGGTGAAGTGTTAACAATGATGAATGACTTGCAATTCCCACACTTTCCCTTGCTGGCACTAACATATTTTCATTCAGTGCTAAACTTTCAAGTCAGACAGATTGTACTTTCCCAACTGAACTATACTGACAGTAGTAAACCTGAATAGACCATTATTTGCTGTTCTTCCTCATCTCTTCTTTTGTACTATCATTCCTGCAATTAAGTCTTTTGCTATAAGCAAGTCAGCAATAATTTTCCACCTAGATCATATCTCTACTTCATATTCATGATACTCTTGTACCAACCAATATATTTTCTGTTAGAGTAAGAAACTCCAGGAATCTGCAGTAGTACTTCAACTTAAGTGATGAAGGGCTATGATTATTGTGGAAATTCAGAGTCTTAACATACAGCTTTCAGAGCTTAAATACAAATTTATACTGAAGATCTCCTAAATAACAATATGAAAATGTTCTTTAGGGTAGCACAAAAGAGTAAGAGAAAGTTAAATCTTGCCAAACTTCTGGGTAAGTAGAATTTCTGTAACGAAGATGTCTAAAAATTTTTAAAGTCACAATGTGAGGCATTTAAAAAATGAAATGATGGAATGCAGAGGTAATTTTGCAACTATACATGAGATTCTGAAGAGAATCTGGAATCTTGGAATCTTGTGTTTATTTACTGTATGAAGGACTTTATTTTTTCTTAAATAAGAATTCCTGCCCTATTTCTTGAGGCAGAAATTGTATTTCCCAAGTTGCCTTTTATTCCATCAACTGATAGTTAGTATTCCCGTGACTTTTTCCTGCCTCTTCATACCATTCAAGACACAGCTCTTTTTCTCTCTGTCTGATTGTGAGTGTAGTACACAATTAAGTTCTAAGAAAAACAAACAAACAAACCCCACCAAAACCCCAAACCCAAAGCAACACCAACTGTTTTTCATTACCCTTCCTTCACTGTATTTCTTGAATATATGAATAGACCTTAGTATTCTGATAGACTGGCCAGGAAAACTAGAAAAAAAATACAGGCTGGGCCACAGTGTGATGGCTTTTCTGCTTATTATACTATTAAAAAAAAGTTACATAGTTAAGCACTTTAATATTAAGAAAAGCTAACAGTGTAGTTTTATGCTGTTTTAGCTTAGTCCTTTAACAGATTTATCTGTAGGTGTCTAGCATTATATGAAGCAGAACCTTGCATAAGGAAATCGTGTGTGAGTTTGTCTAATCAATTTAAGCTTGGTGAATATGGTTTGCCTTGGAAGGGGCCTTAAAGATCATCTAGTTCCAACCCCCCTGCCATGGGCAGGGACACCTTCCACTAGACCAGGTTGCTCAAAGCCTCATCCAGCCTGGCCTTGAACACTTCCAGGGATGGGGCATCCACAGCTTCTCTGGGTGACCTGTTCCAGTGCCTCACCACCCTCTCTGTGAAGAATTTCTTCTTGATACTTAATCTAACCCTCTCTACTTTCAATTTAAACCTGTTCCCCCTTGTCCTGTCACTACAGGACCTTGTAAAAAATCCCCCTCTAGCTTCCTTGTAGACCCCCTTCAGGCACTGGAAGGCTGCAATAAGGTCTCTCTGGAGTCTTCTCTTCTCCAGGCTGAACAAGACCAATTCTCTCAACCTGTCCCCATAGGAGAGGTGTTCCAGCATTCTGAGCATCTTTGTGGCCCTCCTCTGGACTTGTTCTAGCCAGTGGATATGTTTAAAATTATGTGAGAGTCAACCCATCCTTGTATAACTCCCCATTAGGATAGTGGTCTGATTTTTGCTTTTCTCTAGTAAGTCTAATGAAATATTAATCTCTTTAATGACTAGATTTTTTTCTTTGAGTTCTATTAGAAGTGATGCTCTCTTCCATGATGTCTTTAACATAATGAGGAAAATATGAAAATATAAAATATTACTATAGAGATTTTTTGATGTTTTAAATATTATTGAGAGACCTGTAGGATACAACTAATGAGTCGGTAGATGCCCATGGCTTCACTCATTCTGAGGCACACAACCAGTTTCTGTTTTCTGTGCTAAAACAATTGCCTACTTTATTTTTCTAATAATTCCTTTGGATACTTCCATTCAGGTAATTTTGTTTCTCCCTTCTCCCTAAGTTTTCTGTTGCAATTGGCAAAGACTGTCTATGTACCAAGTAAGGCTGCAATAGGTTTAGAAGCCAGTGTGTTGATCAAAAGTCAGATTCAAGTTGAATAAAACTACTTCTTTTCAGTTTTGTGAA
The DNA here is from genome assembly GCF_000690775.1 of Eurypyga helias. Classification (NCBI taxonomy): domain Eukaryota; kingdom Metazoa; phylum Chordata; class Aves; order Eurypygiformes; family Eurypygidae; genus Eurypyga; species Eurypyga helias. Next base: position 2,216 of record NW_010240479.1, on the reverse strand, counting down.
AAGGGAATAATATAGTAAAATTCTTATTTCATAGTTTTGTTATGCAATTTAAAGCACCATAATTCAAAGTAGACTTAGAAATTCTTAAATAACATTTACCTTCTCTTCAAAGTAGAAAGATCAGTGAATCATTGTTGAATGAATTTTTTTTTTTGGATCACCTTTTGTGTTGCAGGACTTGATGGCTGTAGGAGATTTTTTTAATTGCCCAGAAATCTGTTGGTGAGAGGATGAAGCAGAACACAGTTCCCATGTGTCACAGAATATTTTCATACAAAGAAGAAAGTAATTAGGTGTAGGTTTTTTTAAGATTTAATTATTACTGGTAAGAAGAAATGAGTTATAAATGTCGAGCTTGAAGGGATATCAAGTGAGATTCTCATCAGTGTAAGTCATGATCCCTGGGATAGGAAGGACGAATAATAGCAAAATTAACCAATAGATTTCAGTATGGCAGACTCTGTTGCACTTTGAGAATTGGTCAGTAAAGTCTTCTAAGAGGCTCCTCAGAGGTACTAAAGAAAACTGCAGTCTCTCCAATTAATTATACTTAAGATACAAATGCATAATATCCCATTACAGAGGGAAAAGTAGGATCTATATGAAGACATTTCATAAAGATGGAGATTTATGTTGTGGGGCTGCATCATTTGAAAAGTTATCTGCAGCCAAAGAACAGGATGGTCTCTACCATTCTGAATCCCTTTCCCGGAACCTGTTCTGGTTCTTTGGAGAAGACAGTGAGTAGACTAAGACAACTAAACTTGATGAGAAATCTTGATTTTTTTTCTCTGGACTTCCACTTTTGGCAGTAGCTAGCTATTAAACAATTCAGCTGTTACATGAAATCTCATAATGACAAGTATATGATTATCAAATATGGCATAGAACTTGACATGGTGTGGACATGTTCATTAATAAGCGTAGGAAAAAATAAACAAAATGAAATCAATGTGATGTAGAACTGGTAAGAAAACTGAGAAGAAAATTATAGTTTCATAGAAATCACATGGACATCTACTGGTGCTTCATACAATACTATTTTGTTTTCATGAATCCATTGAGTGATGGTGTAGACAGACTTCACACAAAGCCAAGCTGAAGGAAGTTGTCAGAGTTCTAAATGTTGGAAGATAAACTGGGAATTCAAAGTTATCTTGTAAAGTAGTGAATATGACTCAGGAGAGAAATGAGTTTAGAAATTGCTCAATAGGAAAAAGTTCAAGTTGTTCTTCAGCTAGAAAGAAAAGCTAGGTGAGAAGGAACAGCTAAATAAATAGTTGCAAATAAAGGTTGTAGTTGACTCATCAGTGGTAAGACCTCTGAACTAGCAAATTAAGTTTCTTAGACTACATGTAAAATCAACTATTTTAGCATTCATCAAGTATCCAGCTGTTGAGGTGAAGAGGGAGGAGAAAATCTAGTTAACTGTGGTAGGTAGCCTAGTGTTTTTCAGGTTTCAGCAAGGAAAAAGTAGATTGCCTTTTATAAAAAAGTGCCTTAAGGAAGAATTGCCAAATAGTTAACTCCTCTGTTGTCTTAAATACACAGAAGCAGCTTACAATGTGTGACCATATGTATGCATATTTATGTATTTGTGCTGGTTTTAGTCAGGAAAGAGTTAACTCTCTTCACAGTGGCTGGGATGAAACTGTGTTCCCGGATTTACAATGAGAGAAGCACTGATAAGGTGGCTTTTTAGCTGGTGCTGGGGAGTGCTTGCACCAAATTCAAGGTCTTTCAGCTTCTGACACTGCAGCTGCATTTCCAACTTTCTCGCTATAAGCAGGGTGGAAGAACACACAGTTCAGACAGCTAAGACTAACTAAAGGAGCATTTAATTCCATAGCACATCATGCTCAGTACGTAAGCAGGGAGGGAGCTCTGGAGCCATTACTCTTTCACTTTCTTCATTCTCTTTACACTTTTTAACACTCTAATTCCTTTATTAGCTGCTTTGCTAACTCCTTTGCTGGCTTGTTCATGAGTGAGTTGGTGGGTCTGTTAGTTTTCCTGGTTGTGCTGTCACTGATAGGGCTCACTCAGACTCTGCTGCAATGGCTTTCGGGCTGCAGCTCTCAGGCTCTCTGGCTCTGACTCTCACTTCTTGGGATCTAGTTGTGCATCAGTAAGTGGGTGGTGAGCAACTGTATCATATGTTTGACTTTTTATTATTTTAATAACCTATTACTAGTAGTGTTTGTATATATTCATTT
>NW_010240478.1:41091-45448 GCF_000690775.1 Eurypyga helias | reverse complement strand
GGGGGGGGAATAGGGCGGCTCCTGGGAGACTGGACCTCTCCGAGGAAAACCGTGAGCGAGGGATGGGGAGCCAGCGCTACCGTTTCCACGCCGGGGCAGGGCACCGCACACGCATCCAGAATAACTTGGCGTAGGGGGAAGATGCGTGTGCCGGGAACACTTCCATCGGCTTGGTTCGCCCTCTCGCATCCCTTCGTACCCACGGCCCATGCCGGGGGGGTCTGCAGAAACGACCTGCAGTAGGTGGGACACCCAGCTCGCTCTTCTCGCATCGCCCCTTCGGTTCGCCCCGGGCAGCCGCTGCCCGCGCTCCACACACGGTACCTGCCGGGGCCGCCAACTTCCTAGCCGTTCCCTTTCCGCTCTGAATTCATCCAGCAAAACCTCCCTCTGCAGCAAGCATCTTTGGAAACGTGCTGCTGCACTCTTCCCCCCCTTCCCCCCAGTAGCTATTTATAGCCCTGCAGGGCTTTCTCCGGCTCCCGGGGCCTGATGGGCCGCGCTGGCAGGGGGAGGAGGATACCGAGATGAGCGTCTGGGAAACGCTGGGGCTGGGAGTCGGCGTTTGGCGCTGAGAACTGCTTTATGTGGTGCCTCCGCACCACCGAAAAAGAGAAACAGGAAAATATTTTGTATTGCACTGATTATGTCTACCCTTGGGGGAAACACACGGGTTCTGGGACCTAGGTTGGCCTTCAGCAACAATTTAATGCGTAACTGAAGTAGTTAGTACATTACTTCGGCTCAATCCTGGTGTTATTCCCCATGGCTGTGGAAGGCGTGTTGTGATGCTAGGATGCACACAGCTGGCATGGGCAAAACCACTGCCATAAGCAGAACTGCACACCTCTGTACCCAGAACTGTGAATTCCTTCCTCCTCGCACGGACACACACCCCTGCAGCGTGACATACATGCACATGATGGAGAGACACGGGGACAATCAGAAGAGTGGGGTTACTTGGACAAACAGGATTATTCGTGGCTTCGTGCTGCTGAGCTGGTGGACAAAATAAATTGTATATTTTGAAGGGGAAGAGAGAGATAAGCTGAGCTTTATGATTTACCCAGATAATCTGATAGTCTATTTTTAAATGCGTGATTTAGAGTTTCCATGAGAGGGAGAGCTGATGAAATGAAGGAGCACTGAAAGGAGCCTGCCTTATGAGCATCCAAAAGGATGCTAAAAACACTGGAATGTCTCTCTTTGAGCACGGCTGAAGATAGCTATTTTTACTGGAGTGCCAATTAGTTCTTCTGGGAGTCCATGCCATCCTGGCTGCCCTGACAGGGAGGCAGATTTTCCTTGATGCCAAGTTCCAGCTCAGTGTGGCACCTGCTGTTCTCGATGAACAATATAAAGAAGCTGGCAGTAACGATTGCTCGCTAAATTATCTAACCTGAGGCTTGAATGTGAGATGTTTCGAAGAGAGGCAATATGCTAACTTACTCTCTTCACACTAGTTTAGCTCAGTTATTCAACAGGCAAGAATCTGGCTTAAAAAATACATAGAAAGAGTTGACAAGCCGCTGACGTAACGCATGTGTGTTTCTTCTTTGTCACCCTCTTTCCCCCACCAAAGTAATTTCAGTCATTTGTATGCAGTTCCCAGAGCAGTACGCTTTGCTGGTAACAGGAGGCAGAAACCAGCTCTGAGTCAAGCGAAATAACCGGTCTGTGAACTTGTGTCACACAGAAATGCCCATTGATTTGTCACATATTTGTAAGCAAAAGGTCTTCTGATTTGAAGACTGTCTCTATATGCAGAATAGGGACTCTTCCCTTACAAAGGTAATGTGGGTTTTTTCTTTTCCGAAAGACAGTTTGACAATGTCTGGAGATTTAAAAGTGGTGTAAACACCGCAGCATCCTAATTCTTTTTGCCTGGCCTGAGCATAGCCAAGGGTAGCCCAGCTTTTTTTGTAAAGGCTAAAATGGATGCTGGCTCGCACTCCGGATCTGCTTCTCAGCCACTGGATTTTTTTGTGACCATCCCAGTGTTGTAGACACAGCATGCAGTCAGCCTGGCAGGGAGGCTGGTCTGCTCTGTGCAGGGCTGCAGTAGCATGAACGACTCTGTTCTGGCTCCCAACCCCTTGCCCCTGAGCCCCAGTGGGTTAATCTTAATCTTTAAATATAAACCTGCTGTATCCAGGAAAGCAGAAGCACCTGCACCAACCCCTGGGGCCAGTGTTCTGTTAAAGAAGCCTCTGATTTTGGGGAGATTCAGGCACGGAACACAATTTTCTTTGTTTAGCCTGAGCTTCACGGATCTGATAACTTCCATTGAAGTTGAACTGGCAAGTTAAGTTGTCAGCAACACCAGGCACTTCATGCTGTTTTGATTTCAAGCCAAGGTCTGTGGACATCACAGGCTCATCTCTTCTAGCTCTCTCCATCACGTCATGCCATTGCATGGTTGAGACACAGGTATGTGTGAAAGCAAGGAGAGGAGGAATGCAAGTGCAAGGAAGCAGAGAGAGTAATGTGGGGAGTAATGTGTCAAAACTTAAACTTCATCTTTCCACTCAGCAGCTGGCTTTCTGTCTTGCTCATGTCTGAAGAGAAACGTAGTAATCGATAAAATGTATATAATTAGGTAGAATATTAAAAATATGCAAAGTACTTGTGGGCAACCTTGACCCCATTTGGAATAAATTGATGGCCAAAGGAATGCTGGCCTCACAGCTGGTTTTGCATGTCTTATTTGATATTGTGGTAAGTATGGAAATAGTGTATATGACCAGTAACTTACTGGCCTTGTGAGGAGTTGCGCTTTCTCTTGCTTTGGAGCCACAGAACAAAACAGATTAACAAAACAGTTAATCTTATTTTTGCTAGGGTTTAAAACGTAATTAACGAATGCATTGCGTACAGAACTGTTCCTCTCCACACCTTTGTCTCTCATGCAGAAGGTACAATCTAGCAGCCTAATAAAAAGGGTTGCAAATCAAAGACCTCTCAGCTCCGCTGTCATTATTATTCGGTGCAAAGCTCAAGTTTTCCCCTTCTTGCATATAAAGTACTGCTGGGGGACTGCACTCGTTAATTCTCTGTGGTGCTGCTCAGTTACTAGCATCCAGAATCTCTCTAGTATTGCAAACATATCTGTGCGCTAATAATATGTTTGAATTCACTGTTTTCCTCTCTTTCCAAAGATTGAGACCACTGTTCTTAGAGCTTCTCAATACCTGTGTGTAACTCTTAACTCTAAGTTTGGAACTAGATGGTCTTTAAGGTCCCTTCCAACCCAAACGATTCTGTGATTCTATGATTTAGTCCATATTAAAAGATCGGTAGAAGTTGGGTTTGTTTTTTTCTTCCTAGTGGGAAGCGGAATTTTAGTCTTTATTAGTGGTGTGGGGTATTGACCACAGTCCTTCTATACAGGGTTTTGAGTATAAGATCATCTATGGAATGTGGAGCTCAATGTCTTTTTCTACATAAAGATTAATAGGCTCTTGGCTTCCTGAGTCTGCAAACTGCTGACAGTGCTACTCTTTGTGGGTTTCCAAACAATAATGGCATGCTGGTGGTTCCGCATGCTTGAGAAACAAGAAGCCTTTGGTAAACTGACAACCATACAGCCTTAGAGAAATGGTAAATAACAAATTTACAAGCATTGGCACAGGCTTCCCAGAGAAGCTGTGGATGCCCCATCCCTGGAAGTGTCCAAGGCCAGGCTGAATGAGGCTTGGAGCAACCTGGTCTATGGAAGGTGTCCCTGCCCATGGCAGGGGGGTTGGAACCGGATGGGCTTTAAGGTCCCTTCCAACCCAAACCATTCTGTGATTCTATGAAATAATTTATCCTATAAATTCAGTTATTTTTCTCCTACTTAACAGCCTGGGGACAATATACCTTCCTTCTAACGCATGTCACCATATTCACAATTTTATAAGAATTGTTTTGGTAGCAGTTCTTTGCAGTGTTTTGTCACATGATCCTTATATGGAGAGTGTTTACTGTTGGTGTTGCAGTAACACCTGTGGGTTCCCAGGATGGACCAGATGCCTGCTAGCTAGTCTGGTGAATAAACACATGCCAGAAGGACAGACTTTCTTTTTGGCTCCATCTCTTCTACTCCCATTTTGTACTTTTCATGTGGAAAAATCTTCCCATTGAAATGGTCATTAAATTTGCTAATGGTAAGCTCTGACTGAGTTGCCAAACATCTCTTAACCTGTCTCAGTCTTTTTATGCTCAAAATCTTGTTTATGGACAAAGAGGAAATGAATCTTGTATAAAGCTACGATTTGTGTATTTTTTTACTGTAATTGAAATCTTAACCGATTAGTCAAAAGGCCAGAGCCCATTTTTACCAAAGAAAAAGAGGGCTTCTAAGCAGAAATATTTT
>NW_010240478.1:12825-41058 GCF_000690775.1 Eurypyga helias | reverse complement strand
TTCAATCACTTAGTTTCGACCCTATTTCCTTGATGTTATTCTCACCCTTCACCTGCTTTAATCTAAACTTTTATCCCACGGAAGGCCTGAGATGCTTCAGTCCAGAGTTCTTGCAAGATCAGTGCAAAGCTTATTGTTTGTTACACAGCCAAGGCAATACAGTATTGCAGGGTTACGTGGCTGCAGTCCTTGCTAATACGTGCGTGGTTTAGACTGTCTCTGTGTGCCTTATTGCTTTCATGTTTATGCTGATAAAGGGGGCCAAATGGTGGCTTCGTTTCCAGATGATAAAATTTGATTGTCTAGACCCTGGTTAATAGCAAAACATTGCACGTAATGTTAGTAATTAAAGTCTGTGTTTAACTGACATACTTATTGCGGGGAAAAAGCAGTTTTCATATGTGTTTGTGCAGCTCCAAGCTCAAGGGCTCCCCATTGGGGTTTAAAGATCTTTGAGGCTTCTATGGTATAAGTTATTGAGAGTTTATATTCCTTCCTCCCTCCCTCCCTCCCTCTTGCTAAACTCATAAGAGAAAATACTGAGAACAGGGAATTGTCCTTGATGTGATCTGCCATTTTTTCTGCTGGATTCAAACTACTATATTCCTTTTTTTCCACATCTTCTTTTCCACTCTTGCTACTATGCGCAGCACCTTGCCCGACAGAACCAGTGCAATACAACATCTATCTAGTGCATGTTTCATTTTCATCTGTTTTAAACACTGCCTTGAACGTCCACATGTCTGTATTGGGTGGCCCTTAACAATCAGAGCAGAAGTTTTCTTTCTAGCTTTTTCTTCTTGCGATCTGTCAGTTTAGAAGCATTGCATTCAGGGATGCTAAATTATGCTGTTGCCATTTCAGGAGACATCAGCTAGAATAAAACAATGTTTTCTGTCTATCACGGTTAGTTATTGTCTTGTACTTCCTTAGATTCAAAATGCCATATACTCCCGTCTTCCCTACAGGAATAAAGTGGTACAGAGCATAACGAAATGTGGATGCCACGTATGGAAAGAGGGAGATGAGCCAGGACAGGCAGCACTGCTCCTTGTTGCTTGTAAGCTCTTTGTCGGGCAAAAATCAAATGATTGTTAGAAATTGTTCTATTTTGTGTGTGTGGCAAAGGGTTTCATGCAGCCTTTGTGTTCTGATTAATCCAGAATACAAGAAAATTTAATCTAGGACTTAAAATTGTCATGGTTTACAAGTTTTGAACATTGCTGGCAGGAACAAGTCAGGCAGTATTAACTCCAGTTGACTCTTGCTGTTGGGAAGGGGAGAAAAGAGTGCAAGCAGAAGAGGCTGGTTCAGGCTTTGGGGCTGAGCTCTGTCTTTGTCTCGTCCATGAGAGAGTATAATGTAGCCCATATGTTTTGTTTCAAAATTTCAGATGTCTCTGGTTTCCTTCCTTACTTTCTTCCTTTGGGAAACTTTGGATGGAAGAAATTGGCTTTGCTTCAAATTTTTAAGATACGTACCTGGAGGAATTTGAGGAAACAACATATTTTTTCTCTTTCCACCTGTTTGTTCTGCATTTGGAATAACCAAAACCAATAGCATTACCTTTCATTTAATCAAGTGCAATCTGGGCAAAGCACTTCCCTTCAGTGCAAGTTAATATAATACACATTTTAATTCATATAAATGTACAATAAATTTAATCCAGGAATATTTATTCTCTGAACTTTCTGCATGAGCTGACTTCCAAAAGAAAAAAATTCACCAAGCATGTTACATACACAGAATAGTTGTTTTCTCCAGGAGGATTTGAAATAGTGCAAAATCCCGGAAATGTGGACCTAGTGTGACTCTAAGGCAGGCAGTAAAGTGTGACAAAGCTGTAAGAAATATAGTTATTTCTTTAGCTGCGGTTGAGGAATAGCAGAAGCCATTTGTCAGCGAAATGCACGTTGCAAGAAGTCATCTAAGCGTGGCTAATAATGAAAAGCGTTATAGAAGAACATTCTGACACCACCTTTCAGATGTTTGTTCTGGAGCAAGTTGTTCATTATTGGATTCAGGATACATGGTTGTACATCCTCCTTGTTGTGGTGTAACCCCAGCCAACAGCTAAGCGCCACAGAGCCTCTTGTTCGCTCCTCCCCTGGTGGGGTGGGAGAGAGAATCCAAAGGGTAAAAGTGAGAAAACACGTGGGTTGAGATGAAGGGAGTTTCATAGGTAAAGCAAAAGCCACGCATGTAAGCAAAGCAAACCAAGGAATTCATTCCCCACTTCCCAGTGGCAGGCGGGTGCCATCATGTGTGATGGTTCCTTGGGAAAACAGACACCATCACTTCAAATGTTCTTCCTTGCTTCTTCTTCCCCCAGCTGTATGTATGCTGAGCATGATGTCCTATGGTATGGAGTATCCCAGCTGGGGTCAGCTGTCCAAGCTGTGTCCCCTCCCAACTTCTTGTGCACCCTCAGCCTACTTGCCAGTGGGGCAGTGTGAGAAACAGAAAGGGCCTTGACTGTGTGTAAGCCCGGCTCAGCAATAACGAACACACCCCTGTGTTACAAACATGGTTTTCAGCACAAATCCAAAGCACAGCCCCATAGCAGCTACTCTGAAGAAAATTAACTCTATCCCAGCCAAAACCAGCACATTCCTATACAACTTTATAGAAGTAAACATGAATAACTCTTCTTTACAATGGTTGGCACATAAAATTAAGGGGTTCTTATAGGCAACCTGACAGTTTTTCTTTTTGCATAGGTTGCTCATTCACATGCTACAATAGCAGATAAATATTCTTTGATTTCCATAAATCTACTTATGATTCTCTCAGAAAATGAAAGTAATTATCTACCCACACAAAACCAGGAAACTAAATAACACTAATAAACAAAGTTGTAAAAGAGATTTATATAAAATATATCCTTACTTTGAAGTATCAACAGCCTGTAAAGGATTACTATGCTTGGGCAGAACTTCTGAAATCTGCGCATAGGCAGATGAGAATAGACCTATGCCTTCTCGGTAAGGAACGTCTGTCTTTCTGTACAGTTTGAGTTAACCTGTATAAAATACAGTGTGGCAAAATGAAACTTTGAGGTAAATTGATCAACATTCGTCCAAAGGTGAAAGATATAGGCCTGAACCTCGTTTCACTTTTAAATGCCAAAAACCATCTCACAGGCTTGGAGGATTTTTACGTGTTGTGCACAAAATTCTTCTTGCCTGTAATAATTTCATTCTGTGATGATTTAAGTAAAAGGGCATGCCATTTTGTGAACTATGCAGGAAGTCGAGATCTGTTTGTTCACCTCATGACATGAAAGTAGTAATGGCAGTGGAAAGGAACCTCTCCTCATGGGCAAACAGAGAGGGAAGCCATATCTGGATTAAATTCCCAGAGTTGCAGGCTGCAGACTCCTGGTCACTGCTGTTGTGGCTGTCAGAGATTTGGATACTGGTACTGGACTCTGCAACTGTTGTGCTCGTGTCTCTGCTGATCCAGGCTGGTTTAATGCAAATCATCTGTAGTGGGAGCTGAAGAAGCCTGGGTTTTGAGTCCATGGCTGGGTTAGCTATGGTGGGTGCTCTATCTGTCATACATCTGTGCTTTGAAATACAAGGAATAAGGGGCTTTTCAAAACAGACAAACTGAGTACAGTCTCCATGTTCAGTATGTGAGTTTCTCTTTCTGCCCCCAGTTATGTAAACGATGGTGGTGAAGGATGGCTGAGTTCCCTCAGGTGGAAGTTTCCATTCGCTGGTTTGGTCTCCTCCATGCAGCCCTCTCTCTATTTTAGGCAGCAGTAGATTGAGGAGATTGCGGCCGAGTTAATTTGCCTCATCTGTTAGTCAAAATTAACTGCTTTATCAGTCGTCCATTTCTTCTTGCCTACACTGTTAAAAAGATTAGTCTGATTTTTTTTCCCTTTGAAGAAAACACAGCTTGAAGAGGGTATTCCTGTTCTAAACTGCACTTCACAATATTGGTTAATAGTAACACAATGACTGGAACGGCTTCAGTAGGAGTGTAATGTGCGTTTCTAACCAAGAACGTATGCTCTTGTAACAGCTCCTTTTCCTTCACTGAAAAGGACAGTGATGGTTAAGAGGAGAGAGCGAGCTTCATTTGCTGGGCTGTTAATCAGTTCTATTGCTATTGCTGAATTCAAAATCTAGAGGAGTGTGACTAACAAAATTGTTTGGCATGGCTTTTTTATTTCAACAACATTATTTCTGAGCCTTATTTGATGTCTGACAGAACCATGAAGGGAATCATGAGTGAGTTCCTGAATACCTGCTGACTAGTGCAAATTTTATGTATACTTAATAGTTTGATTTGGTGGGCAATGTGTAGGGTAGACTGTAGGAATTTCTTTCCTCGCCTGTGGGCAAGGGGCATTAAAAATGCACCTTTCTCACTTGTGGGTTTTAGGAGAATATGTTGAAAATTTTACAATTGGTCGGTATTTTGCAGTTGGGATGAAGAGAAGTACTGAAATGGGCAATGACCACCTGCAGAGCTATGAATTATTCTCTATCCTTAACTGTTTATTTAATTGTTTTGGAACAATTGCTAGTTTATCAGCAGAGAACCTAATAATGTAAACAAAAAAAAATGTTTTGCTTGCTTGATTTTTTTTTTCTTTTTCTGCTGCTGCTTTTTTGGAACCAGTTCCTGTCAGCTTTGTGCTGACTACTGCAGTTCTCCGTGCAGTGACCTCTACTGCACTTCCCCCAAAACAGAACATCAATCAGATACAAAAGAGGGGACATTCCCCTAGGATGAGGACGACTGCAGAAAGGTGGTTGATCTTTCCTGATTTCCCTAAGGGTGTACCATATTCAATTCCAGGACTTCGTGTGTTTTGTCAGTTAGTGAGTCTACATTCATGAGCCTCAGTCCCAAATCTCTGTGGTATCATTTGTGAAAGCTCAATTTCTCCAGTTATGATCTACGCTGAAGAACTGAGCTTGGCTACCTATCATCATGATTTTTCCTTCTCTTTGGTGAAGGAGATAGTACCTAAACCAGGGAGAAATTGTCTCTTACAAAATGTCTTACATGCCCCTGAAGTTGTCTTTTGAAGTTTCTTAGAGCTGTTGGTCCTCTGTAAAGGTAAGGGTTTGACACACATATAGTCCGTTTGCTTACATTCTCAGAGAAATTCTCTTCACAAGGAGAGAGCAGTTGCTGTCTTGGCTTCTTTTCCCTTGTGTATGACAGCAACTGCAATTCCACTCATAAAAAGACACTGAAAAATCAAAGACTTACAACTGCTTTGTAAGAGACAACTGAAAACATTTGTCTGAAGTTTTCTTAAGCAATTTTAAAAAAATAAAGGTAATCCTAAAGCTGATATATGATGTACTGCTGAGTTGCAGTAATCTTGCTGTGCACAGTCCTAAATGTAGATGGTTTTGTTCAGCAGTACAAACCTTGGAAAAGAGAGAGACATATTTTTTCCTTATTGTAACTAAGGGGTTCGAGAGTGGAGCTGTGTGAGGGAGAGGTCTTCTCTTCTTCAAAGTCACAATTCAAATCTGGGTTGCCAAGGTTCACGTTTCTTGACTATCCAAAGAGATTTTGATGACCTACCAAAATGCATAAGAAAGTCTGATGCCGATAGTGCGGTTTCTGGGATGCAAATGTGAGGTTTTTATATAGCATCAGTGTTGGCAACTCAGCGAGACCAGCAAACTTAAAGTCGCTTTCTTAGTCTGTGGGCAAACACAAATGTTGTTTTGCTAAGACTGCTTATGAGGCAGTTTGTATGTCTTACATGGAATTGTAATGAAAGTTCACAGGGCCCCTCCATCAGTGCTATCAACATGTGTAACAATGTGAGACAAAGATCCTTCCAGTGTATTACAGAGTCTGCTGCTGTGTTTGGGTAAATACCATGATTTTTACTGTGGCAAAAGTCACATTGACCCTGAATCAGTCCCAAGGGAGAACCAAGGGCTTTGACTTGTCAGCAAATTATGGCAGTGTGACACATATGTAGACACTGGTTATGGCATGAGCTTATTCTGTGGCACTCTGCAAAGTATTTTGAGGATGTGGGGTTTTCCCTTTCAGGAACTTTTAACTGATCTGGAAACTGCTGTGTACAGTAGTTCAGAAGCTGGCACGCAGCAGGCGGACTTGGAGTAGCTGAAGAAGGGAAAACCATTAGGGCTCATGTTACTCATCCTCAAGAGAAATGCTTCTCTCTCTAGTATCTGGAAATCTGACAGTTGTTTTCAGAGTTGGTTAAACTCTCTCATGTTGGAAAGCTTCTTGGGATCAATGGAGATGTCAGAGGTCTGCTGGTGGCGTAGACATAATACAATACCACTCTATCACATACCTAAATATAATCAACAACTGTAGATGGTGGTTGGCATGATCAGTCAAGCGGCTGAGCAGTTTCTGGGTTTAAGTCGTTTTGGGGAGTTTCATGTGACAAAGGAATACTACAGGAAGAACAGGATCTGATTAGGTTTCTCAATCTTTGTCCAGTAGGTGCAATGCTGCATGTCTTACACCTCTCCTGGTCTCTCTTCAGGGGTGAATTTCTAGTCCAGCAAATGATTCCCTGAGCATTGTGAAGAATGGAGGAAGGTTTATTTTCTCAAAACAAAATTACTGAGATGTAAACAGATACGAGACTTTCTTTTAAGAATTAATAAATACCAGAGGCATGGTTCCACCTTCCATTTTATGGATTAATTTAGCCCTTATTAAACTGATGGACAGAGAAGACTGTCAGTGTCAGTCCAACGTAATGACAAGAAGCTGACTGCTCTTTGCACCAGCCTGCTGATGTTGCCCTTGGGGTCTGATGCACACTCTTCCAGCCGTGGGGGGCTCCATGTACAAACCCTAACTCATGTTCGTGCCAGCCGTATAAGGTGTGCATGCAGCACTTGGACTCCAGCTAATAATTTTGTCCTCTGACTCAAGGAAAGTGGAACACAAGTCCTTGTATTCAGAAGAGGAGATACATCTCGGTGCACCATGTTCTGGTGCATTCCCTTTCAGCACTAAGGAGTCACTCCTTCCATTCTAGGTCAGTTGTGCCATGCATGGGTCGCATTCCATACTGTCCTACCTAGGGCATGCTTTTGGGAATATGTCAGTGAAGCTTGGTCACGTGACCTTACAAGCCCTGTCACACAGCCAGGTTCATTTTGGCAATACAGCCTTCTCTGCTGTAATCTCATCTCTGTGTGGATCATAAAGTGGCTTGAAAGTGCTAACACACAAGTTGGATAACAGGAGACGTACCGAACCTTGGTGATAACTGGTGTTATCATCACATATGTTGTTCATGTCCTGAACAGGAAACCTGGACACCATTAGCAGGTGTGATGCTCAAGGAATCAGAAATCCTTAGTGTTTAAAGGCAGTGCCTAGACTTTGTTTGGACTCCAGGAACATCAGATATCCAGAGTCTAGTTGGAAGGAAGTCTCATGGGTGAGTTATTAGGGTTAGACAAATAACTAAAAGGCCCACTATTTCTTTCTGGGTTTCCTAAAGCAACTATTTATGGCCTAGTTTTACTTTCAGGCCATATTTTAAGTCATCAATACCACTGAAAAAAGTAGCTCCATGGATGTGGATCGGCACCCCTGTTCACCTGTTTTCACCACCCAAACCCAGTTGAAGCCCTGCACTGAATGGACCTGGGAGCTAATGTGGGTTAGAAACAGCCTGGCAGGGTGGGCTCCTGGATGGATGAGTTCACTAGTCCTGCTCACACCTGCATGGGCTTCTGGGCTGGCTGAAGAGACCAGAAATAGAAATGAGCAACCAGTGTGAAAGAGAGGGCTTGTTTTTACTGTTCTGTGGGTTTATGTCCTCTCATTGTAACAGCAGCTGTGTTGTCTTCACTGCTGTGTGAATTTCAGTGGGAACAGCATTACCCCCCCAATATCTTTTGTAAATGCAGCCTACCTTTTCACTTTATAGCTAATCATATGTTCATTAATTTAGATACTGATGTTTGGCAAACAGGTAAATCAGGTGATATAACTAAATGTTGGGTTGATTTAGCATAGCTGTTAAAACAGTATTTTTCATGGATGGATCCTGGAACAGCTTTCAGCAGGGATGCCAAACCCTTATTAGTATTTCACAAACATAAATTACTGTTAAGGACCAAAACCCATATTTTCTTATGTTTCAAAAACCCTTTAAAAGTAATTCAAGGATCCCCACCTAAGCCATTTATACAGAGGGACTAGTTTGTTAAATGGTGCCAACAAAAGGAAGTGACTTAAAAATGGCTAGAAGCAAAGAAAATTTGTTGAAAGATTTTGGATTCCTACAACGTGCTATTTTAGGCATCTTTAGATGCCCCAAAGCTTTAAAAATTGCCTCAGTGTCCATAAAGTTACATTTATAACCTGTCTGGTGGACTCAGTGAGTGAATCACAGGACCCAGTTAGTTCTGGAGCAGGTAATGATGTGTCTGGTGCCAAATATAGAAGATAATATGTGGGATTTTGGCATGGGAAATCAACGGGCTTTGCATGTTAGCATGGAAATGTTACGGGAATATGTTGTTTCTTTCAGAATGGACAGAAACTGTCTTCTCTGCATATAAAATTAGCAGTTTCTTTCTTCCACTATTACTTTGGCTGTATTTGGTTCTAAATACCTGGGTCATAAAGCAGGCACTCAAAACAACCCTTAATTTTGATAGCAAAGATGATACCCAGCAATAATCTCAGCTTTTCAGCACTGCTGCATCCAGTCGCAGTCAAGAGCAGAAGGGGATTCACAGTATATTTAAATTTGTCCTGCAGTGTCTGTCAGGAAGAGGCCTTGCGCAGTACTGCAGTTCCATGTATTCAGAAGAAGATGTCTTGCAACAGATTCTGGCAAACGTTAAAGTGCTTGCAGGAAATGAACGATGCAGTGCCATAAAATACACCAGCTGTATACCCTGAAACCAGTCATGCTTTGCAGTAGTGTCTCAGGGAAGCACTGCTTGCTTAAGCTGTTTCTTTCTCAATGACTGCTTTCTCGCAGCTGAGGAAACAGTAGTGCAAGGCAAATAAGGATTGCCAACGAACCCTACATCTCAAATTCGAGGCTGGAATTCAGCTCATCTTATTATTATTTATCGTTATGGTAATGCGTACAGGTGTCAACCTTGATTAGCTTCTAAACTAGCTGCTTGCTGTGCAAGTGCACAAATAGCAGGCAACCCATTGTCATCTGCTAGATGTGGCACAGAACAGAAAAATGACTGGAGATAGAGAGGCAAGATGAAGTTCCAAAAACTCAGAGGTCAGTCAGAATAGATTGTGAGTCTCCTGGCTCCAGCTGCAGTTGTCTGGGACAAGAATTTCATAAAGACAAGACTTCATCTTAAGCATCGTAAAGCCCCAAGGCATAGTTTAAAATATTTCCAATTACTCTGGGCTAAGCTGTACTGTCATGTTTTTTCCTTTCAGTTACTCTGAGATGAACCTTTTCCTCTGGTCTGCATGACTTGGGGCAGGATGTTCATAAAAGAGTGAGGAGTTTCATGTTACAGTTAAATGGAGCACATTTATAAGCCACTTAAACTATTTTTCACTGTATTTGCCTCAGTAACTTTGTTATTAACTGCATAGGATGTAGATGAAAGGTTGATTTTGTTTACCCAGAGCAATGACATGAATGTACACAGCCAAGAGCTATTCATCTATATATTTTCCGATAATAGTTTGAATTGTTTCACTTTGTTTTTTTCTCTTTTGGGCAAAGTGAAGATACAAATATGTTTTTGAATAGTTTTCCATCACGTTTTAGGAGAAACCAGCCATAGTTTGTACATTTTAATGGCTGTTCATTATAATTCTGTACCCCAGACATAATATGTGTACCTGGCCAGGTTGAGAGGTAGCCTGAGGGAGTGAGTGGTTAGTCAAACCAAAAAGAAGTAGTAAGCTGTCCTGTAACCCACTGCTAACCTATGATCATTGCCAGGAGCAGCTTCACAAGTACTGGGAGTTAGAAAAATCTCGCCATGCACATTATGGACTTTTACCTGTAGCTATACATTTGACAGCACGTGGCTGAAGCATCATTTAGCAGAACAAATCAAAATGATCAAAGAATAGATGGAAAGTTTATGATGTGAGGAATATAAGTGCCTTTGTTTATAATATGATGGGAAAAATTACCATTTCCCTCCTCTTGTCTGCTTTCATTTGTGAAACTTTCACTGTGCTTTTTTTTTTTGCTATTTGAATATTGCATTTGAATTTTGCAAATGCTAGTGTAAAGTATAAAATTGCCTACACAAAGATACAGCAGATTTATTCTGAAAGTTATTGAAAGAAGTATCCTGCCTGTTTACTATTTTTTCTCATTCCTCATTCAGTTTTTCCCTTCCAAAGGAAATGAGTCAGAGGTCTTTTTAATTTCTCATTCTGTCTCTTTTCCTCGTTAGCGTTCTTGCACAGACCTCTCAAAAATTTTTCCTCAACTCATATCTAAGCATCTTTATGAGTAGGAGAAGGTATATTCTTTGGATGTCTTTTCTGGATTCTTCTATTTTACAGGCCATCAATACAGGTTTCTGCATCATGTCCTCAACTCCTGCTTCTGCAGGACCCTCAAAAGAGGAAGTCATCTGTGTGCAGCTTCCATTCCTTACACTTTGCAAGAGTAGAAATTGATGCAGAAATGAGAAAAATCGAAGTGTATCTCTTTGACTGCTCTGTTTCATTCTTGAATTAGAAATTCACCCAGTGACTTCAGTGGTGGGTTTGCTTGACTGTGAGCATCAAGACTCCTCCAGACAGCTTTTCAACATCAAAGTTCAGAAAGCAGTGCGAATTCTATTGGCTCTATCTGCACGATGTTTCGTACAACTTAAATTTGTGAACATCTGGTAGGAGCTGAAGGGTTTTTTTCAGAGTTCTTGGAAAAAATAAAGCTCTCCTAGCACCTAAAATTAAGAGCCTTTGTCAATTCAGTGTTTGAACTAAACTCAAGTTTTCCTGCCTGCTGAATTTCAGCTTTCTGCAGTTCACACTTTTTGTAAGATCTCCTTTACTCTGTGATTGCAGAGTAGGTCCTAGTTGGGTGGAGGTTTCTGGATGCAACCTCAGGGTCATTCATGAACAGTGGTGAATGGAAAATGCTGACAGTACTTAAACTGTTGGTGGTGTTTTGTTTTTTCTTTTCCTTTCTACTTCGACAGCAGCTCTGTGTGTAACCCTGACCAGCTAGTGTTAACATCCTAAGTACATTGCTCTTGACTTTCCGTAAACACATGACAAAAGTACAACTTCCTGGCTTTCTTTTGGTTTGCTTCATGAAAGATCATTTATCATCAGCCAGAGGAAAAAAAAAAAAAATATACCACTCAACCTTCTTAAAGTGAAGTTTGCTTTTTTCTTTGTGAATAAATATTCACTGACAGTTCTCATCTTCTGAAGCATTGATGCAAATGTTAAAAGCCTCCAGGACAATATAAATTGTGGCCCTTTACAAATAGAGTTTCCAGGGCAACTAAAGGACCTTCTGTTTCATAAACACTGTGCTATCAAGCAGAAGCATTTGTCTGTCTGCTCAAAGATTAGTTTACATTTGAAAACATATTCCCCCTGTGAAAAAATACCTCTATTGTCCTCATTCAGGTCTGGAGTACTTGAAAGTAAGGCACAGAAATGTACTGTACAACCACACCTGCAGGTGAGATTTGGGCTGTAATTACGACTAGTGTGATAGAAGAAAATGGGCAGAATTCCATACAGCAGTGTCCTTCCTCTGACGCCCAGCCAGGGACTGACACACAGCCCCCACTCAGTGTGATGCATTTTGCCACTCTTGTCTGTTGAAAGATCACTGTTAAACCCCAGGTGAGGATTTTCTTGCTGTTCAGATGTGGAAAGGGTGATTGTTTTGGCTGACAATGTATTTAGGCTGTAGCTCTGAAAAAACATATACTTTGCTGTTGACATCAATACGTATACCTCCGTGTGAAGAAAAGGGATTGTGTTAATGAGCTTGTTTCAGACCCTTTGTATATACTCATGTACTGCTTGACTAACATCCTCCTCGAACCATCCCATCATGTGCAGTGACCAGCACTGTTTTCAACCTTTAGGCTCTGAATCAAGCTCTTTGTTGTTCTGTTTTGCTGTGACACACTTCTCCATGGGACCACAACATCACAAACTTGGCTTTTGTGTGTCCTATTGAAGTATTAATGCAGGGCCAAATGATAGTATATAAACCCTACCCTTCTGTCATAATTAATGTAGTATAAGAACAGCTGATTAATTGACTTGGCTGGACTTACTGGCTTGTTGATAGATTAAAAGTCAAGTCCAAAGAGAAAGGTGCAAAAAATTATCTGAGAGCCTTTCTAATTGTGTTTTGGGTAATGTGTTTCAGCATCTGCAGTCTGATCAGTCTTGGTGAGATTCAGAGAACATGGTAGATGCTGTGGCAGCATTATTTAGTTTCCTTGTGCAACTGAAGAGGTGTTTTAGGCACAGTAATTTTGGAAAATGAAGCATAACTTGTCCTCAGCTATATTTGCATAACTCTTCCTGATTCCCGCACCAAATGCGTTCATGCATATCCGAGTGTGATACAAAACAATGACCTAGATTAAAAGATCGTTTTAATTACGTATACCAAATTGAGTTCATTTTAAGGAGTTGCTCCATTTTTTTCACTCATTCTGAGTAAGATGAATGCTTGTGCTTATTGTTAAGACAGCCCTCTGCAGTGAAGTTAGTTCACACAGGTTTGAAGACTCCATTATTCACTATTTTGTTCTCTATTTGTCTGTCCATCCATTTCTTTCTTTTGTTCTTTTTGTTTCGTTCTTTTTCCTTCACTCTTTTTTCTTCTTTCTTGCTCTCTCTCTCTCATTCCCTCTTTCTTTCATTCCCTGTTACTTTGATTCCCTCTTTCTCTGTTTCCATATTTAGGTCTTTTACTCTCTTGGTCTCTCTTTCTCAGGTGATAGGAGAAAGAAAATAAAGGCTATTTATTTTCTTCTCTCAGGTACAAATGTTGACTTCCCTTTGTTCATGTAGACTGCTCAGATGACAATTAATACAAGACTAGCACACTGGAAAATCCGTGGAGAACTGTACACGGCTAGAGTCCGTGACCTTCTGTAGGAATGTGTTCTGTGGAGATTTTGACTAGAAAAGCCTGAGGAGAAGTAAAGTACGTATTTCAAGATTTCCTCTTCTGGCTGCTTGTAGTCTTTCATGGATTAAAGCATTTTAAGTTCTGAGGCTTGAAACAAATTCTGTGGTGTTTTTTTTTGCACAGAGAAGCAGTGACCTACTCAGGTCTCATCACCAAACTGGTTGGTAAATGTAAAGACATTTAAGCATAAATTTATAAAGGTATCCTCTACTCACTGTTCTGAAAGCTAAATATCCCTTTAAAAATAATCGAAAACAGGGTGGTGACTATATTATATATTGAGTACTGCATTATCCGAACATCCAGTGAGATGGACTGTGAGGCACAGATCCTCACAACCATTTTTGTCTCACAACCCCTATGCTGATTTTAGAAATGATGAGGTATCTAAATATGTGTGGGTTTGCACCCAATTCAACCCACAGGTGACTGCTTTCAGCTCCCTCGTAGTACTTTCTCTGCAACCAGGCCTTTACCAGCAGACAAAGGTACCTGGTTACTCGTTCCACCATGATCTAGGCAACACTGAGCCTGTAGATTTAGGCACCAGCTCTTGGAACCAGGTAGAGCAGTGCAGAAAGAATTTGGTACACTTGAGCTCTTGTTTTGCCTGGGAAGGTTGTGGCAGCTCCTTAGGCCTGAGTCCCTGCCGTACAGCCCGTTGAGCCTAGCTGTGGTCCCCACGGACATGTCCAAGAGCACCACAGCCTGGTAATTCCTCAAGCGTGCACGTGAACACTGGCTGCACACTGCACAGCTAGTCAGCCTGTGGTTGGCCTTCGTTAATTATTAGACAATAGCGAGACATGGTGTTTCAAAGGTCACGGTGGGAGCCGCTGGTCCCAGACAATCAGCCATGCATACTGAAGTGATACCAGTGCAATCAGGCTCGGGCACTGGCCGTAAAAACATAGTGATAGGTGCTTTGTTAATTGTGGGACTCTATCCAAACAAGAGAGAGAGGTTTATTTATGCATTCCACAATTAAGAATCGAACTTTATTCCCTGATCCAAACTGTACTTACCACCATAGCCCCAGTGACTTTAGCTTATATAAGCCAAAAATCTATCCCTTGATGTGTTTTGCTTTGTTAATCGTGTCATTTACTATTACTATTTATCAAATAACCCCAGAATATATTTACCATCATTGAATTAGTACTGTGAAAACACTTCAAAAGGGGCAATTTAAGACCTTTCTTGTGGCCATATGCTCAGTAACAGGAATAATGTAATTTGCTATGCTGAGATCATACACAGAGGGGAAAGACAGATATGATCAGACAGAGTCACACAGATAAGTGCTATCTCTGTTACCAGGAGGGATCGTGGCTGGGCTGTCGTGTGGTCGTAACTGCACAGCTTAGGTTTTTGTTCTTAATCACACTGATGAGCAACACAGCATCAGGGCTGGGGATTTCCAGAGCTTTAGCAAACACTGAAAACAAAGCATATGAGAAGCACATGCTAAGTTTTCACAATAAGAGGTCTGAAAAATATGTGGGAACTGGAGGCCTGGGTGAGTTGAGTTGGTATGAAGATGTTTTCCCTGTAGAAAAATAATTAAAAATATTCTTAGTATTTTCTTTGGCTCCACTTAAAAGCAGCATTATGGCATGTATCTTCCTGAAAGGGGCAGTTTTCTTAAGCTATGATACAGGAAAGACAACATGGCATGGAGGTTATCCTAGAATAGAGGCTGTTCCTTAGTCACCTCCCACTTGACTGTCTGTAGCATCACCCCTGCCTCACATTAGTAGCCCCTATGAAAATGAATGCCACACAGCAAAATGAAAGGGGTAGGGAGGGTGAGGCAGAACTTAATCAGACTGGGAAGTCAACCCCCAAAAACCTTCCACTCTCCTTTCTCCAACACATCTTTAGCACTTTTTCCCAGAAAATTAAATTTAATAAAATAAATTTTAAAAAATCCCCAACAGAGACGTGCATCAGGGTTTGGTTGATCAAGGCAATGTGTTAGTGCAGAACAGAAAAGTGGTCCCTGCCTCCACCCAGGTAAATGCATTATTATTGGGCTTGATAATAAACAGTAAATATTAAGGCACTGGAGTAGGAGAACAAAATATCATAGTGATTTTATCATGATTGCATCCATTGTGCCTTAGGGAACATGTACATTTAGGGAAGGTAAGAAACTCTCCTATGTGTTAAAAAGCTTCCTGAGGCTTCTGGAAATAATTCTTTCCTCCTTTGTTTTCAGGCACTGTGACACCATGCCCCTTAGTGTCCCCAAAGGTATGCTTTTGGTGGTGAGCCCTCCAGCAGAGCACTTCTAGTCCTGTTGAAGGGTTTGCCTTGTGGTGTGAGGAGTGGTCATGGTCGCCTGACATAAATACAGGGATTTATACAACAGAGAGTGAGGCCAAATAGAGTGTAAAAGGACTGAGGCAGAGGGAGGGAAAGCTGAGCTCAGACTGAGAGGGTGTAAGGGAAGCATCCAAGAAAGCAGCTGAATTGGAGGAGGATGGCAGCACCCTGTTGGTTTTCTGCTTGGGATGAAGTGAACCTCACCTCGGGTGTTTGCTTTGTGTGCAGTCGTTGAGGGAGACCCTTACTCGTCTTTTACAGAAGGAGAATCTCGCTGTCCCTTCTGTGTGAGCCAGGGTAGCTACTCTTGGGATACGTGTCTGGATATCTAGGCTTATGTCTCACAGTTACCTTCATGTTCAAGAATACTGTACATTCAATTATCAAAGAAACTCTTATTTGATGGCCTGATACCCATTTACAATTTTATGCTTGCTTCACTGTGCCTGGGGCACATTCAGTGGTGTTCTCAGCAGAGCTTTTTCCTAGAGATTTTACTGATGACCATTGGTGTTGGGTTTGGAAATTGCTTCCCACTCCCTTACTTTTTTTCTCTCTGTTCCCTCATTCTCTACACCAGAGTGGGATGATCTATCAGTGAAGTTAATTCAGGCCCTTGAGTTACGTCGGGCTGCGGGAAAGCATGCACTGTGATTTACAAGGGTAACAGAAATTACATGCAGTTACAGTTCCGCACATCTGATAGTGAGATATTACTGGTTTAGTAGTTCTCTTGCCCATAATCATCACAGTTACCACTCGCTGGGCCTTCAGTCCAGTAATTAAAACGAACTGGCATTCCCCTTGCAGGCTGGCCTCATGGGTGCTGCTACCAGCAGGGTAAGTGGGGCAAAGCATGACCATCAGACCTGTGGTGCCAGGTTGGTTGCCACGGTGGCGGTCGCTGTCCCTCAGATGGAGGTCAGTGGTGGGGCAGATACAGCCTGCACCCTGCGGTGGCTCAGCTTCAAGCACCACCAAACCAGCTCATACTTTTGGTATGCTGTCAACTTCATATTTTTTTGCACTGTGGATTGTATTCTATTTGAATTCCCAACAAATCCTTGGAAGGGCCAACACCTCAGCACAACCATATCAAACTGGAGAGCTCACTGGAGGTCATGCTGCAATGCTGCTGTCTCCACCCTGACTAGAAGTCCTCTCGTTTTCAATGTTAGAAGCAACGGTAGAAGTTAGAGTCATGGTTCATTTGAGTGAGTGGATAGTCACTGTATAAAAATTGGACCTTATTTAATGATAACTACATTGTAAATCACTTGGCAACAGGTATATCTTTGATTAGCTGTTTAAAGAAGAACTGCATGAAAATCATAGGTTCACAGTACTTTTGGTTCTAGTTTGGCAAACACTGCCCTTATTCCACCTAATTTTTAAATAGTACTTAGTAAAAAGGCATGTTGACAGAAATGTTAAATCCCTATTGTAAACATGTAGATGCATGCTGATCATTAATACCGTCTGCACTTGGGAGGTAGGAGGTGTGTGTGTGTGTTTCCAGGAAGGTGGGACTCTTGCAGGACTGGAGGAGTGTGGTGTACCCTCACAGAGTTAGGTGTGTTCATCTTGCTGCATGGGTTAGCTAAGCACTTCATTAGAAAAACAAACAAAGCATGTCAAGGGGTGTTTTGTATGGAATTGCATCAGAGCGTTTGCAGCACTTGTGTGCTTGCACAACAGTGAAATATTGGCCACATGAAGTGAGAGTGGGTAGTGTGATGGGCCAGCGTGAAAATTTGGGTCGAGTTGTAATTAAAAGTAATCTAGGGCTATTGCATAATTATTTTATGTATGATAATATGTGGGGTGACTTTTTCAGTCATTCTAAATTGGAACTAGGAATGTGTGTGTGTAGATATATATACATAACACATATATATGTAACTAGAGATGTCACACACATATATATACATGCACATATAATTTTGCAATGGATGATTTTAGAAATACATTTAAATTTAAACTCCTTTAAGTAGGTTAAGATATTCCAGTTATCTGATCAGTGGAATACAGTCACTGACCTACATTTGGGAGGAAATTATTTTTCTGAAAATGCTGTTGTAACTTTAAAAGGATCATTAATGGAACATATCTGGCAGCCCAATTTGCATTTTAGATAACTCAGAATTATTAATTATCATTTCATACCCAGGCAAACTTCTAATTTCTGTGGAGAAGTATCTAGGTCTTTACAGCTTGAAAGGAGATAGCCAAAACCAACCATGTAACAAGGGATAACTGTACGGGATGAAAGGGATTTGCTCTCCTATGGATTTCCTACTGTGCTATTTTGAATCTCTTGACAGGGTTACAGGGCTAGCCTCATTTCTTTCTCCCTGATCTATTTTTGGATTTGGTCTGGCTCCTTTGCCATGTAGTGTCTCACTATGGAGTTTCAGGGTTTTTCCATATAGTATGTGTACATTTAGTGAAATGTATATATCTGTGAAAACATCATGTTGGGTATGCATAACACTGAAACCAAACCTGGTTTTTTTTCAGACATAGTGTCTCACTTCTCTTCATTGTAACACTTTATGCAGTGACACAAGTCAGGAGTGCACATAGCTGCCTGCTGTGCATCAGCCACTTTTCTCACTGCCGGATTAGCCAAGGTCCTTTTCCCATATTCCATTTCTCCGTGAATGGCTTCTCTTTTAGGTGATGAGCGCAGAAGATGCTTTGCATTTATTCCACAGGTTATTCTTTCAACTTAATTACTGTGTGGAGCGTAGCATGCCGCTATTCCCAGCGATCACTTGTGAGAGGCTGGAGAGTGCTCCTCTGCCTGGCTCCGTTTGGTTCAGCCTGTCCTGCTGGTGGTTTGGTTCAGTTCGTTTTTTCTCAGCAGAGCTCTTGAGCAGGGGCTGTGCAACAGAGAAAACCAAACAGGATAACCCATCACTTGAGCTGCTAGATCCATTCGGTTTTGTCATCAGTGCTGTGATGCCCCAGTCCTTCTTGGAGGCCAGCATGCAGAAACTATCTCGTGCCATCTCAGGAGTGAAATGCACAATCATGTTTTGGATAAAGGGAAAAATACCAAGTTCTTCTATGTATTTGTGGCCATATTTCATCATAAGCCCCATGAACTACTTTTAACTTTAGCTACTTTAACTACTTTTAATAATAGTTGTGCAGTAGTTGTAATGCCATAGCTGGTGGGCTTGACATTAGCTCTCTTTAATGGTTCCACGCCAGGCTCCATCTCACAGCATATCTGAATTCCTTGCCAGAGTGAGACTGTGGGATGAAAATTTCCAGAGCCAACTGCTGTTTGACAAAGAAAGCCAGAGATATGGAAAAAGGTGTTGGGTTTGTTTGTTTTTTTTTTTTTCCAGTAAAAGACATTGTGCAGCCATTGAATTAAATATTGCAGAATCGGAACTCTACAACATATCTTTGCAAGAGACATTTGATATCTGTACTCCTCTCCTTGGGTGTTTATTTAAATTTAAAAAAACAGCGTTATCAAAATAGTGCACAGTACTCATAACCTTCAGCCACTGCTGAAAAACATTGATTTTGAGCTTTGATCTTTTGTGAAGAGTTATTCCGTCTGGGAATTGTGGGTTTGACTGTTTCAGTTATTAACTCTTTGTGTGATCTCTGTGGTGGGTGGGTGGGCATCTGTTGACTAGGTACTGCAGTTAGCTGGTTCATCCCCTTGGCTTCTGCTCCGTTCCGGTGGTCCTAGAAAGTGATGGCTGACTTGCCTTGGCCCCCAGCTGGCTGCTACCAATACCGGTTCCAGCATCTGTATTGGATGGGTGATGTGTGGTTCTTGGATTTTGGTTACCTGGATAGGTTTTTCAGAGGAACACCAGCTGGCCGGCAGTATATCTCTTGTCTGTCTGTCTTTAGGTCTTGAAAGTAGACAGGCTGTCTACTGCTTGTCTGCCCACCTATGCTTAGAGCATGTACATGAACATTTCTTTGTTTGCAACTGTCTCTTTTACTTCTTGCAGCTTCATGACTGCAGACTTGATGGTAGTCTCTGTAGCTTTCACATACTTGTGTATGTTATTTGTGTACCTTAACTTTTCACTGAACCTGTAAAATGGTCTTGAATACAATAGTATGGCCCCACTTTACTAGAATGGTACTTTGTGTGTATATACTTTACAATAATAGTGTGAAATATTTAAAGGCCTTATGAAAAAAATATTGCCTGGTAGCTTTATTTCTAGTTTGGGCCCAACCATATTCTCCCTTGCAATCCAATGATGAAATTTCCTCTGCTGTCAGCAGGGGATACAAAAAAAAACCCCCGAAAACAAAAAACCATACCACCTACCAAAAAAAACACCAACAGATTGAAAACTTAACATCTTTCCTCTGAGCTGAGCTTGCCTCCCTGAAGCATCTACCTTTTTGTAAGGAAATGCAATTTGTTTTTTCTTCCTTGTACTCTAACTCTGTGCAGTTTTCCAAAGCTTTCTGCTGTAGCCCTTGGCACCTTCAAACTGTGCCTCTGACACAAACTGTTCTTTCTTATTGTCATGAACTATTTTCCTGCATATTTAGGACTTTTCGGGAGAGGCTTTAGCCCCTTTCAGAGCATGGGTCCAGTGCAGCGGATCACAATCGTTCCCAGTCCATAGTGGCAGTAGGCAATTACTGAACTTAGTCCATCGTTGGTCTCCATTTGGAGGCTGTAGGTGTTTACCCACCATACCTCTTTCTACATGGGTAGCATGGATGAGAGCTGTGTGGTTTGGGGACCAAATCTGTAAGAAATCACTGTTAAGGATTTAGGTTTATTATTGATCCAAGACAGCCTGGAGTATTCTTCTGAAGTGGATGTTCTTGACAGAGCTGAGGCTTAGCAAAGAATGTTGGTTCCATCCCACTGTTTTGTATCTGACCTGTTAAATAACCTTCATGTTTGAAGTCCTTTTCTAGGTTCTTTTGCCACTCTAGATAACTTCACTGCACTATGCTTCTGTAAAGTCAGCACCTTCATAATTGTCACCAGCCGCCCTGTGGAAATAATCAAGGCCAACATTTTATGGCTGAATACAAATATCTCTGGCATCCTGCTTTATTAATTTTTTGTAGCTGGAGCAAGTTTCCATGCAGTGGTTCATCTCATTTGGCTTACTGTTGAGAAACATGCAATCTCCCAAGGGGCACAGTTTTGAAAAATTAGATTATTTGTGAAGAGTGCGTTATTTTTGGCCAGGTTAGTTCCCAGAGCCAGTTAAACGTGACTTCAGGCACAGGAGAGGAACAAGAACCAGCAGAAGGGAAAGTAGTATCAGGGCAGTCAGCTTCCTTGAGCCAGTGTCAGGGTCTCTCTGAAGGGTGTTAGGTGGCTGGCTTTCTATTTGGCCTGTGCGAAGGGGTCTAACTCCCTAAATAAACTGGCTCATTAAGTTATGCAATGTCTTTTACCAAAAAGTTGGATTGCTAAATAAAATTATTGATCCACTTACATTTGTATCCTACTCCTATCAGTATTTTTGTCTTGATTGCTCAAAATTCTGTGCCATGTTGTACATGCACAGATGCTGTTCCCTACCGGTAACTCTAAGGACTGCAGTGGTGAGCTACCACACTGCGTGGTTGCTGCACAGTGTTGGATTACTGGAGGCAGCACCCGATAGGTTTCCCTAATTGTGCACTTGTACAGATGATAAGTTGGATTTTTACATGTATTCAAATGCACGGTGAGGCTTTACAGACTTAGAGAAATTATTTTGCCTACTGCATCCCCAAAAAGCCTCTACTCAAGGGGAAACACAGTAGCTGCTTAACAGCTGGCATATTCCGATATCAGCTGAATCTACAGGGGTAATTTAGGTAGGCAACAATGTAATTAGTTGGTATATTTCCTACACTGAACTAATTACAAATGCCTTACACTGGGAAGATGTCTCACTCGATGGCTCTACCAGCACAGGTCTCTAAGGGAAGAATTGTATACTTATATCATCTGAACACAATCACAAACATGTATTAACATGTATACAGTTTCTTTCTAAAACTTCAGTCTCAGTCCTTGCATCAGTTCCTGTACTTACTTCATTCTGACTATAAACATAGACCCTTAATTACTCAGGATGGAAATCTTCCTGTTTTAAAGATTTATTTTTTTTTCCAAACGTGACAAAACAAGGCAATATAGCAAGCACACAGAATTTAAAATAAATTTCAAAATACTAGAGCCCCATAGATAGGCTGGCAGTGGTGACATAGCTGCACGCTGGTGTTCTGACTTTCATGTAGATATGCAAGTGAACCAGGTTTTGTGATGTGGCTACTGGCACAATTTAGTCCACTGAATCTAGGCTATATATTTGGGGTTTCAGAGGTCGTCCAAATAATTGCATTGGGGTGATGTCTCCATGTAAAGAGTAGGGTTGTATCTCTAAAGTTGTCAGATCGTCGAACAAATGTCATGGACTTTGTCTCTTACGCATGTTTTAGCAGGCTTTTGGACTTCGTCAAAAATACTGCTAGGAGACCCCTAAAAGAACAGAACAGAAGTAGTGTTTCTGTGATTGCTGCTTGTGTCAGTTCCAAATAAGTTTTAAATTAGAATAACCCACTGAGGCAGACTTCATGTTCACAGACCTCCCTTTCCCCTAAAAGCACTGTATTCACTTTTCCCTGACTGTCCTTTTTCTACAGATTCTGCTGTTTTTCATAGTTCACATTGCCCCTTGTAGAACCAATAGTTCAGTAACATCACGCTGGAGTTTTGTAGGAATGGCTAGCAGAACATGGCAGTGTAGCAGGTCCTGACAATCTGATTCCCCTTATTTGGTTATTTGGTTTAGAATCTGTTTTAGGGATAATTCAATCAAAGATTGTGCTTACTTGTACTTTGACGGTTATGCTTTGAAACAGGTATTAGGAAAGAGGTAAGAAATCCTGCTGTTAGTTCCTCATTCAGCTGCTTGAGGAAGAAGTCTTTTGTGGGATCTAAAAGTATAACTTGCTTTCATGGTCCAGTGTAGTAGTTACTGAGTCGACACGGGAATGATGGGAGCATCGCTTTAGTCTCTGTTCTGCAGCAACGGCTTCTCTGAGAGCTCCCAAGCAAACCATGACTCCTTCCATCCTCCTCCGGCTCTGGTACTGTTACTCTATTAATATGCTTTTCCTACATAAGTATCAGCCTTTAATCCATGGAGCTTCTGGTACCTCACAATACAGTTCCCTTAATCACCCTGTTGGGCTGCATGCTTCCTTTACTGCACAGCATCACTCCTGTGACCTTGTCTCTTGGTTTTTTCCCCGTGTATTTTGCCCCTTGGAAATACAGTGTACCAGGGATAATTTGCTTTCCAGTATCCTTCTGATACGATATTTCTCATTCACTGTTCAATCTGAAGTCATCCCTGTTCCCTCTTCGGTAATGGCAGTGAAGCACAAAACTGTTTGGTCTGACAGCCTACTTCCTGTGCTCTGTTCAGGTGGGACTTGACCAGTTCCAGCTGTTCTTTGTTTCTCCCTGCAGATGCCCACAGTATAAGTAATCTTTTGTTATTTCACCTGCAGAGGATGTGTACTCTTGGACTGGGTGAGCTTCCGCCTTGTCAAAACTCCTCAGTTCTTTGTTTTGGATGTATTTTTTATATCTATGAAGTTCATCCTGTTTGCAAAAAAACTCATCCTGCTCCAAAATCACTGATCCAACACATCCTTTTTTTTAAGGGGCTCCACTGAACTTCTGTGGTCACCTCAACTTTCAGTTGTTTGAGGCCATGTTCTTTTGAAAAACATTTCAGATTACTTCGTTCAGAGGACCACTGGTATTTAGTTCTGAAGGCAGGAGGACTGCCCCTTCCGAATCTGTTTGTGTATGTTAGGCTTTCTCACAAAAGGGTTTGCGAACTGCTGGCACAGGTGTTTTTGCCAGAGCGTCTGGGCAATCACCCAAGAGATGCCCAGTGTGGCAGAACCTGGCCAGGAAGATTTAGGAAGAATTGACATAAAGGATTGGGTGTTCTATTTTTATTATATTATTCTTACAGTCACATCAGAAATTTAGACTGTGATAATTATAACAGTGAAGCAAATTCTTTGTTAGCATAATCTAATATGTACAATTCTTTCCAGAGTCATAAAAAAGAGTGTAACTAGCATTATGCTGTTGTTGCAGGCATGTGTATTTCACATCTATTTTTATTCTTAAGAACAGAAAGGGGAAAAAAAGTAGAAAAATTGAAAAGTTGTAGTGTACTGTGAAATTATATTTTCTTACTTACATTTCTGGTCTAAAAAAATTCTGAATATCTGCACAGTTATTATAAAGCTTTAATTCAACACCACCATGTCTCATTTTTAAATCCCCTCTTCATAATTTCCAGGATTGTTTCTGACATCATCCCACAATGATTTAGGAACTAGTTATTTCAGAGTACTACTATTATCCGGAGACATTAGAAAACATTAGAATGGTTGACAAGTTATTGAATGAATAGGTGGTTAATATTTTAATCTTTCTGTAGGTAGCAAAACTGTGTCATGGAGTATCCAAAAAAACCTCTTCCAAAATTTATCTTGCGTCTTGCATTCATCTTGCATCTTTGGGCTCACCCGAAGACCACGCAGAGTCCGTGTCAGGGGAAAGCTAAAATGCAGCAGCACTGAAGAGCACGTGTCTTATTCCACACTTGTTATTTCTTCATTTCTTCATGCAAAAGCCAGTGCAGTCAGCAAGCCCTTAAGAGGGGATTTGTGTACAGTTAAGAAAGATGTAATATGACATAATATGACAAATTACAGTAGTTAAAATTGACTCATTATTTTTTTTACCAGTGAACAGCATGCTTTGGGACTTAACATATTGTCTCCCCTGCCTCATTTGTTTTGAAGAAGAATAAGAATTTACTGATGTATTTTGTTTTCCTCTGTAATTTTAAGGCTTCGCAGCAACTCAGATAAATCCCACTCTGGTCTTTTCCAGGGCATAAAATTATGCTGTTTGCAATCTCTTATAATATATACATGGAAATAGCATTATTTCTCTTAAGATTGCACATTCTTAGTTTGATGGACAGCCTTAAGCTAACCAGAACTGAAAAGACATCCAAAGCAGGAAACAGATCCACTAGACGGTTTGTAGGAAGGAGGACTTCCACTGTTTAAATGAAAGTTGGGATGGATTTCTGAGTATTTTAGCAGCTATAGGAGCAAAAAAAAAAAAAAAAAAAAAATCCGGGAAGGGACCTCATTCACAACTCCTACATGATCCTTATTTATTGTCTTTCATTAAAAAAAAAAAAAAAAAAAAAATCCGGGAAGGGCCCTCATTCCCAACCCCTACATGATCCTTTTTTATTGTTTTTCATTAAAAAAAAAAAAAAAAAAAAATCCCCACCAAAACCCCTCCCTAATGAGGCAAAACAAAATATGGCATTGCCAAAAGAAAAAGGAAAACCAAATAGCAGTGCTCAAGATTGTGCTGGATTCTCTTTAAGATTGGCATCATATATGAAATCCTAGCCCCCTTTATTATTCTTCTGCTCTTCTGCTCAGAATAGGCATGTTTCAGGCCCACTTTTTATCACTGTTTTCCTTTTTTCCTTTTTTATTTTCCCTTTAGCCCCATTTATTCCTTCGCTTCCAGAACCATACTTGATTTATGTCCTGTTATCTCTTCCCCTCCTTCAGGTTTGTAATTTAACACTTTGATTTATTTCTGCAGTTCAGCTCAGTGCTTTTAAATGCTTGGCATTCACAATATTGTCACTTTTTCCCCAAAATCATTTTTTCACATTCAAGTTTATATTAAAACAGAACCAGAAAATCTACACACAACAAGAAGGTTGTATAACCCAAGAAGTTACTAAACATGTGGTCTCACGATATGTCTTGAAAAGCATCCTGTTCACAAAATTAGCATATTGTTCTTTCTAAGGTCCTGACCCAGTACTGAGTTTGTATGAATCAGTTTGGAACAGCACCCAAATTTCCAGCCATGGGATCATGCATCATGCTTGCACAGTTACTTAGGGACATACTGTATAGCTGCCTTCTCTTTGCAAAATTAATTTTCAAAGTTGCATGAGAAGGTGGCCAGCGTTCTCTGTCTCTTCTGCTTAAGTTGCTCCTTTGCAACTTTGACAGTAGCAAAGGTGTCAAGTACCAATGCTGACAGAAGATACCATAGCGTGAATGACCCTGCAGAACGAAAATCTCATTATCCGCAGAGACAGGTCTTGCAGGCTGTAAAGCACAACAGGAGAAAACTCGACAGGCTCCGTGTGATAAAACATATGTTTCTTCAAGACAAACACTCTCATCTTTTCAGGACATTTGACCAGAAGTGACGTCATTCACCAACGGCTTCAAATAAAATCTGCATGGAGAGGGAAGAAAGAGCAAAGAGGTAAAAGGGGACATTTGTCAGGTCTAGCGGGCAATCCTTCTGGTGGAAGGGGAATTCAAGTGAGATCAGCCGAGTCCCAGTGCAGTCAAGTTTTTCACTGCCAGAACAACAACGTATGCATTTTTCCCTCTCTTTATCTCCGGCTGCCTTCATTCATCTGGAAAAGGACCAGGTGTCTCGGCAGTGAGTGGGAACCAAGCCTTCACGGTTCAGTCATTCGATTAATTTGCAGGTGACTTGTTAGAAGACTGCTGTGTGCTTCTGGACACTTTGGGGGCCAGATTTTTTTTAGTGGCATGAAATAAACATGAGATCTCATGCTTTATAGGAAAAATGTGTACCTGACACTGCTTGAGTCACAAAAAATTACTTGATTTTGCTGTATAGGACCTTAAGTAATGCATTTCATCATGATTTCCTAACAATGAGGTCATTAGAGTGTAATACTTGGACAGCTGCTTGGACTTAACTGAGTTTATTTTCTCATCTGTGGTGATTGTACCTAATTGACATATACTGACTTGGGAACCTGATTGGATCCATGGCTGTCTCCCAGGTCTTGAGAAAGTCCCCTTGAGTTAAGTTAAAAAAAAAAAAAAAAAAGGCACTTAAGAGTTTTTTAAGCATGAGTATTGCATTTCCTAGGTTTATGCACCCAGCCTTCCGGGAGCAAAATTCAAGCCCTCTTCCTGTCTGCAGGAGTCAGGCGCCAGAAATGGGCTGCTACAGGCTGTTTCTCAGCCACGCACGGGACTCAGACGAAGAAAAATTGCATTTAAGATCTGAAGGTCCAGTCACCTAGCAACTGTGGTCCCACCTAGGCTAGCTTGGATTGTGTACCCCCCCAAGTCTTTATTTTTATGTATTCATTCATGTACTGCATTTTCAAAAAAAGGATATTAAGAATTGTGTACCCCCCCAAGTCTTTATGTATTCAATTACTGCATTTTCAAAAAAAGGGTATTAAGATGCTGAGATGGATTCTTGTGGGGGAACAAGAACTGGAAAGGAGCCATGTGTTGCATACAGCAAATGCAAACAGATTTTGGACAACAGATTACTGTGCTGTGCTCTAATTGCACATCACAGCATTGTGCTAATAAGAAGATGGGGGAAAGCTGCAAATTTTGAGTTGATGTAGAACAACTTCAGGGGCTGATCACCCAGACTCATTCAAGCAAGTATGCACAAATAAATAAAAATATTGGCCATAATTTCTATAGCAGTGATTTCAAGTGGCTTTGGCAAAATATTCGAAGTCTCTTGTGAGAGATAGCAGCTATTCATAATGCTTGGGAACAATTACAGTGTTCAAAGGAACCCCAAACCATAACAACGCATGTCAAGAGCACAGGAGAACTGAGGGCATACTTGTGCTGTGGTGATTTAAAATGCACCATAAAAGAATGCAACGACTAAATCAACAAAGAAATTTAGGTAACATTTCCACTCTTCTCAACACAAAGAAATTTGTGGGATGTGACATGTAGGCCTGTTAGCAAGGATATTTTGACTTTTTTCTGGGTAGCTCATTGTGTCAGCATCCCAAGGATAGACGTGACTGAGACCGTACTATTATGTTTAAGGTGTATGTTCTGCTGTGAACAGGTTACACACTCTAGAGTGCGGTGCCATAATACACCACCAACGGAAAGCTACAGATGAGAGACATATCTCCCTTATTTTATCTGAGGCCTTCATGGCCTCTTCTGTAGTGAAAAACTGTGGAGATCAGCCTTGTGTACCTGGACTTGACTGATTAATATGGATGTGTGGAAATCTATTTTTGCTTTACATGTAATTTTTTTCAGATATTCTCTCCTGACTGCAATCAGCCCAGTACTTCTGTGGGCTTTGAAGGGAGTTTGTTGCCTTGAGTAAAAGGAACCTCCAATTATAGGATCGATCATAGAGTCATAGATTCTATGATAGTTTAGGTTGGAAAAGACCTTCAAGTTCATCAAGTCCAATTGTTAACCTAGCACTGCCAGGTCTACGACAAGACCATGACCATGTCCCCAAGTGCCAAATCTACACGTCTCTTAAATACCTCCAGGGATGGTCACTCAACCACTTTCCTGGGCATCCCATTCCCATGATTGACAGCCCTTCTGGTGAGGAAAGTTTTTCCTAATGTCCAATCTAAACCTTCCCTGGCACAACTTGAGGTTGTTTCTGTTGCTTGTTTCTTGGGAGAAGAGACCAAACACCCCGCCCCCTCTCTGCACCCTCTTCTCAGCGAGCTGTAGGGAGAAATAAGGTCTCCCTTGAGCCTCCTCTTCTCCGAGCTGAACCTCCCCAGCTCCCTCAGCCGCTCCCCACCAGGAATTGTGCCCCAGACCCTTCCCAACTCCGTTCCCTTCTCCAGACACGCTCCAACCCCTCAGTGTCTTTCCTGCAGTGAAGGGCCCAAACTGCC
>NW_010240478.1:0-12767 GCF_000690775.1 Eurypyga helias | reverse complement strand
TACGATCCCTGCCCTGGTCCTGCTGGCCACACTGTCCCTGATGCAGGCCAGGATGTCGTTGGTTCTTGGCCACCCAGACACATGCCGGCTCATGTTCAGATGCTGTCGACCAACCCCCCCCAACTCCTGTCCCACTGGGCAGCTTTCCAGCCCCTCGTCCCCAAGCCTATAGCATTGCCGGGGTTGTTATGACCCAGATGCAGGACCCGGCACTTGGCCTTGTTGACCCTCATACAATTGGCCTTGGCCTGTCCAAGCCATGAGCAGTCAGTGTCTCCAGGAGAATGGTGTGGGAAATGGTGTCAAAGGCTTTACTAAAGTTCACATAGACAACAACGACAGCCTTTCCCTCATCCCCTAAGCGGGTCACCTTGTCATAGGAGGAGACCAGGTTAGTCAAGCAGCACCTTATCTATTGGTAAAGTCTGGTTTGCTGTATGGAAAGGTTGCTTACACAAACCTCAACTGAGCTTAATGGATACAAATCTGAAACCAAGAGAAATAGCTAATATTGTTCACATGCTGTCAGGAACAGACTCACAAATGTATATCAGTAAGCACATATTATGTATAAAATCTGGCTTTGGACAGAGACAAATCGGGGTGCTTTCTTACTGCTTTTTTGAATTTCTTAAGTGCAACAGCCCAGTGCTACACTTGGCAAATTGCAGACATTACTGTTGCAGTTGTGACAAACATTTCTAATTAGAATACTGTCATTTGTTTAGGCCTGGGTTTGGTTTTTTTTTTCCCAAAAATACAACTTCTATGAAGTCATTATTTGAAATTATTTGAAGTGATTGAGAAATTATGCTTGAAGGCATTTCAGCGTATATGCTGCTTGCAGTATTTTCAATCCAGTACTTTATGTCTTATTTTAAAAAAATTCAGGTATCAGTGCTCTGTTCTATATTACCTGTAAGTCCTCTGGCTGATATTTTTCCTATTCCCTAAAAATCAGCTGCCTTTTTTTAATTTAAAAAATGCAGATAAGAACAAAAGTTCTTGTGCATAAGTGCGTCTTTCTGTCATCCTAACAACTGAAAACTAAAATGAAAAAATCCAGAAGTCCTGGTACATCAAAATAAAGATTTAATTTGTTGCTAATGTGAAAGGTAAAAGAGAACAGCACAGCAAAACCATATTTTCTTAGTATGTGGCATTAACCACTTAGCACAAATCCTAGCAGAAATAAGAGAAGAATGTTTATTCAAAATGGGAATGCATTTATTTAATCATCTGGAGAAGAGGTGTTTGGCTTTTTAGGTTTCAGTCAGGAAGTAAGGAGAAGTTCTCTGCTCCTGCGTTACGACACTTCAGCAAATGGGGGGAGCAGCTGTAGTAATTAAGTGTTCTCAAAAGGTTGTGAAGTGAGTTAATTAAGTCAATTACTAAACTTAACAAAACCATGTCAGGATCAAGAGGCAATTTTGTGTTCTCTTTCATGCAGCCTTGTGCTGTAAACAAAGCACTGCTCTAATGATAACATTTTGCATTGCAGGAAATAGTGAAACGATTTTTGTTTAAACTTGTAGAAGTCTTGTTCCTAATATCAGCAGTTTTCATAAACGGCACAGCCTTCCCTTGCTCTTCAGGAGTTTCAATGGTGGAAGCACTGACTCATCATTGTAGGCTGTTCATGAATCTTTCCTTAGAGGCATGGCTCTCAGTAAACGTTCTTATTTTACAACAATGCATTTCAATGCCGTATCTCAAAGTATTTTGACAGAATGAGTGAATGTTGCACTGTCTGCATAACAGGAACCATAGCAGCACAGAAATTACTTGCAGTTAAATTCAGTTAAGAGAGAAAACTGGAAGTAGAATTCAGGCCCTCCATACTTCTTGTCTTATCAGGTATCTGAGTGTTAAGACGCGCACAAAGCGCATTGATCTTCTCTTTTCTGCAAATTTCAACCTTCACCTGAAAGTGCTGGCCCCATTTCCTACATATTCCACTCTTCTCTATGTCATAGTGATATCATGAGAACTCGTGCTGCTGAGAATAATTTGAACATTGCTATTAGCCACTGAATTATAATCCTGGAAGTGGTAACATTTGGAATGTCAGGCCCATTCACACCACAAGCCAAGCTTTTAGAAAGCACAATGAAGTTCTGAGGGACCCTCCTGAATTTTTCTTCTAGGGTAATTTATATTTCAGAGTCATCTTAAAAGGCAAATAGTAACACATAGGAGAATTTTTCACCATTTGTTTTAGAGAGAGGAGGTGCATGTATGAATGCATATATAAGAATTCTTACTTTGAGGGAAAAAGAAGTGGAGAATAAAACCTATCTGGAATGGAGAGAAAAGTTTCGAGAGACTCTTTATAAAGACTCTTTGAACTAATCCTAAAGGATACTCAGGAAGTGGAATAAACAAAGGAGCTCTTTAAATAAACTCTTCAAGTCCTGAGTATGCGTATGCATGTGACATGCTTCTCACCTCCAGAATGATTTACTTACTCCTTGATGGGCATCGCTGTATTGCCCAGTTTGAGTTCCCTACCGAAACTAACTTGAGACCCAAGAAAGTCAATGGAGAAAAAAACAGGAGAGACAGAAATTTGGTTGAAATACCTGCTGGAGCTGGCAGTCCCTCTTCACTGACTAGGCATCCCTCAAGAACTAGCTCTCTGTGTTGGAACTCTGCTTTTGATTAACACCTTCTAGAGCCAGCACAAGGAACCATGCCAGGGTTCATCCAGGGGTAGAAAATTTACCCTACTAAGGACTAGACAAGCTTAAAGCTCAGAACGTCAGCACTGAAGTGCAGCAGATATGGAGAATGCACAAGATGCAGTGACAACACTAAATTAAAATAAATAGATATATAGGTAGGTAGATAGGTAGATAGCTAGATGATAGATAAAAGGCTTTCATGACCCTGATGCCCTTTTTTTGTTCTGACCGACCTCTAATCTCATTACGGAATGAGAGAATGACATTGTTTGAAAGAGGTTGCAGCATAAAAATGTCTTTGAGTCACTTTGTATTGCATTAAGTAAATCGTTTCTTTGGTAGTTCAGTAAATTGAAGGCGATGGTGAAACCTGAAGAGCACTCTTCTTGCTACTAAGCAGTAGTATAGTGAATAATGTAGGAATGATTTAAAATTAAATTCCTTGGCATTTCAGCATATCTGGATGCCTCAGTAACTCTTCAAAGGTGCTTAGTTGTAACAGCAAGTCTCAGCCTCTCTGAGTTACAGCACTCTGTAAGTTATATATGTGTGTGTGTATCTATAAAGGTACATATTTACATATTAAAATAAAAGGGACTAGGAAATGGCATGCATTTGAGAAACCTAGAGAGAGATGTAGATAGTTTGCAATTGGGGAAAAAATAGTAATTAAGCAGAAAAGGGAGGGAAGGAACTCTTACCTCGGGAGACAATCTGCCCTACTTTCTTTTCTCACATTTTGAAATCCATGAATCTTTTACTTGCTTTATCACTTCTCATGATTCCCTGCAGGCCAGCGCTGACAGCTAAGCCTCTGTTTTATCTTAAACTGTTCAAAGCATGTCAGAAAATTACTTACCCTGCTGAGTCTGAAAGTGGCTGCATGATTGTAGTAACCCACCTACTGGTACCTCCGGTCCAGGTGATCACCATTGCTTGAGTGAAATCGTAATGATAGTCCCAGATTGTTACAATATGTGGTCTTTCACTGCTTCCAGCTGAAGACCAGAAACTGAGTTGACTCTTTTTATAAGTAATTATTTATGTCTTGGGCCACTCTGATATCAGTGCATGAAGATATTCTTCTCCCTGTGTCATTAGCAGCCGCTTTCCATATGGACAGGGTCAAGCAGTTGCACTGTCTGTAACTATCTTGATGTTTATTCTCTGGGCTCTCTCTGCTGCTTTTGAATACAGCCTTTACAAATCCTTTCTATTTTTATTCCATTGCACTTCTAAGAATTAGCTTTAAAATACACTGTTGTCACTACACTTCAGCATGATGAAATGCAGGGATAAGGTGAGCGGGACCACGTTCGTTTCTCTAAGAATAGGATTCCACTGGAATTTCTACAGTAATTTCATTTTAGCAGGCTTTAAGCTGTACTGAAAATTGATACACTTCAAACAGGCCTCTGTGGTGAAGCAAAATAAAACAGGATGGGTATTGCAGACTGTTCATGCTCAGCCTGTGTCACAAAATGATACGCTTGAGTACTGCTTTTCATCTTCGAGGTTTTACCGTCTGTATGACCATCTCTGAAAAGTGACACCTAAGTAACTGCTATGTGAAGTTCTGAGGTTGGAATTCTGACTGACAACACCCAGACCCACGTTTTGCAGTTCTCAGGAGGAAGCCATAACATCACCCTTCATTTTTGTTAGCTCTCATGAGATAACTCCGTCTTTTTGGATACGCGAGAAGAAACAAAACACTAAGGTGAGGCGCAGCTCCCTTTGTGCTCACAGGGTGTGTTTTGATTTTGCACTGCTGAGAACGTGTGCAGAGAGGTTGTCGGCGACCTGTTAACTAATGACAACCAGGTAGGAAGGTACAAGTTAGAGAACTGGTGAATCCGTGAAGGTCTGGAAAACACACCCAGAATGTATCTTTCCATTCTCCCCACTTTACAGACATCACAGGAGATGGAGATGTATATTGCCACCTTGCACTGAGAAATAAATCTCACTTATATGGTCTTTATGAACTATTTTAGGTACACATGAACTGTGTTACTCGCTGTAATGTCTTTCTTTGCTCTTATTATACCCAATCTTGTCCAGCTTATGTACCAGCTGATTTCTGAAATTTTGGAATTTATGAGTCCTGTGAATCCTTATCATGATGCTGTGATAGTAACTAGAGTAAATATGGAGAATGAGACTGAAAATGTGTTGGGTAGACAGGACTGATAGCCTCCTCCTTTTTAAACAAACACTGCATGGCAGAATTTACCACCTGAAGACACATTTCAGACATCAGACATGTGGTGAGGAACCTTGGCAGAATTGTCTTAGGGAGGGAGGTTGTGTGCAAGCCACTGTTGAGTTACTTAGGTTAGTTAACTAATTTTATCATATCTTGTAAAAACACTGTAAAAAATGAGAAAGGCAGTTGGGGCATTAGTGTGTCTGCTATCAAAGCACTGTTCTTGGAAATAATTCTGAAGTAATTAATTGTCCCTATTTATAACATTGCAGTGAGGCTGGGGTTGTGCCAAGGGCCATCATTTGAAAGCACTTGGCACCTCCTGAGACACCTGCTGCAGTACAGAATCAACATTTTAGATGGTTTCTCAAAAAATACAGTATGATCGCTAACAGTACGGGTATGGGAAGAGATGGAGATTTTCCACATGCAAACCGCACAATACGAAAGCTTGGGTTACCCAGGCAAAGCTTGGGGTGTCCAGGGATGCATTTTGATTTAGTCACAGATTTTGTCATAGCCTTGCTTCTCAGCTATAAAAAAAGGGACTATGCAAAGGCATAGGAACCAGTGCGGAACGGAAGCGCTAAGTCGGAAGAGCAGTCAGCTTCAGCCCATGCAAAGTTCTGTATCACGCACTATTGCTTTATTGCTTGCCCGAACCTGTGGGTGCTGC
Organism: Eurypyga helias; assembly: GCF_000690775.1. Lineage (NCBI taxonomy): Eukaryota > Metazoa > Chordata > Aves > Eurypygiformes > Eurypygidae > Eurypyga > Eurypyga helias. The sequence goes on along the minus strand of NW_010240478.1, from coordinate 7,198 downwards.
TATATTTGTTTCACTGCGGTGGGGCTGTGGGAAAGGGGGTCAGTGACATGGCTAGCGAGACTGAACTTTTCAAGACACTGTGCTTTTTTTCCGTACCTTTTTTTTCTTCTTTTTAATGTTGCTGAGCAGAAATGTGAACCAAAAACCTGTATTTTATAATACTCATTTATTTTTCTTTCTTTCTTACAGCTTGTGGCCAATGCAATCCTTTTTGTCAGTGTAAATTTGTATGGGGTCTTTGTGAGGATTTTGACAGAAAGGGCTCAGAGGAAGGCATTCCTTCAGGCCAGGAACTGCATTGAGGACAGGCTGAGGCTGGAGGATGAAAATGAAAAACAGGTCAGTTTCTAAGCCTTCTTTCTTTTTCTTCTCTTTTTCTCCTGAGTCGAGTAGTTATGTGAACCACAGGTCAGGACATCACTTCCGTGTGCGTGATAGGGTGTGTGCGCAGTCCCATTGCAAAGGAAGGGTGCTGCCTGTCCCCCCCAGCTCCTCCTCTCCAGTGCATGCCCACTCATCACTTTCAGAAGGTGCAGCCTGGCCCCACGGCTACTGTCAGCTCCAGCACCAGAGGAATGTATTTTAGGGCTGAGGCAAAGCTAACGTACTATTGCAGTCTTAAGATGCTGGGGTTTTTCCTGCCTGGATGTTTTTGGGTGTTAGATATGCTGTAAACACTTCTCTCTGGCTTTATGTGCTGTAATCTGTTTGCATTCATGACGCCTACAAATGAAACTCGCCGTTTTGCGGGAAGAGGCTGCACATGAATAACTGTGATAACCGTCTACTCCTTTTCTCCAAAGCCACCTTAGGAGTTTGATGGTTTATTTCACCCAATTTTAGCACTCAATCATCCAAGCAGATTTTGAAACCATGAGGAAAACTGCTGTGTTGTGGAGTTTGCTGTTGTCACTCACAGGTCTGAATCTTAAACCTGCTAAGATGTGTTTTTCTGTAAGGTATGGACTCTCTCTTTATTCCGTTTAGGGGATAATAGAGGGACACACTGGAATACATAGCTACAACCCCACTGACCTCTGTGGAGTGATGGTAACTTATGCCAGCAAAGGACTTAGGTAGTATTCAAACCTTGCTATATAAGATGTCAGGATCCTCAGAGGTTGTGTGCCTCCACAATTTTAATTCCCTTCGCTTGCAGTTCCTCTAGGAAGTCTATTCCTGTGCATGAAATAACATGGGTCCTCAAGTACTTTCTGTTATGGATGGAATTATTGCATTGCTATGACCTGGACATATTCTGTAATAAGTAGATGTCTTCATTGAACAACTGCCTATCTTTGCTGGTGGTGTAAAAACGGTATTAGGATCAAAGCCTTTAGGTTTGATTCTGGTCATTTGTAACCCCAAGCTGCAGATTTTCAAAGGCATCGTTGTGCTGTAAGTGAATTATCATGAAGTTTAGGCAACCCTGCTATTTGTACCTTTGAAAACCTGCTTCCAGGGTCCAGCATGAAAAGGATATTGATTTTTGTGTTCCTCTGGTTAGCACATTAGGAATCTGTCTTATTTTATATATGCATATAGAAAAACCAGGAACAGGAAAGCAAAAGCATTACACATAAGTAGCATTGTTGTTGATAGTACACCCTGAGAATCCTACAAATATTTTTCCAGTGCAGTATGCTTCTTTCAGTGAAGAGAATACATTTTGCCCCTACACTTGTGAAATTAACTTTGTACAGCGAAGCCTAAAACTCAGTACAGTGGTGAAATATGCTGATTAGCTGTCGGAAGTACCACCAAAATACCTTCTGTGGCTGCTCTCACACTACGTTAGAATACCTCTAAAACCAGGGTGAGAATTAAGATGTGATTACAGCCTACGGAATTATTCTGCAGTTTCTGTGGCATAAGGAAACCCAAGTTTAGAGCTGGCAACACTCAAGAATGTTGGAGAGAAAAAGAGATGCTGCTAACCTGGTTCAGATTTTGTGATCATTCCTGTATTTTTGTTCTCTCAAGTGCCAGCATTACATGTTAAAAAGGCCTGGATATTTTCATCAGGGAATGAGACTTTCTTGTCTCATTCAAGTGATCTGACCTATATACCATAGACCTTTTATGCTGAGAATTGTAATCCAAAATGCTAAAACCTTTCCCAGGTATTTTTGTGCAAGTCTCTAATGGGAAAGGAAAGAACACACTCCTGCGTTTTGAACACACACAGCCTTCTGGAGTTAAAGCGACAGCGTGAGACAGACACCACAGCTGAAAGTGTGTGTGACAGTCCTGCCTCTGTGTCCCACTTACAGTGACCCTGCTCGCATGGGAAGCACTTGTAGTAACAGTCCCACCTGATAATTCTGATGAATCTGGTTTTATGAGCAAAGATCTCATGCTGTAGCAGTTTTGGAGCCATAATGCAGGAATTTCTAAGCAGACTTTAAAAGTGTTGCTGAGGAAAGGAGGTCTCAGCGGTCTCAACAAATGTGGTGGCATCATCCGTCTGCTGCGTTGCTGAATGTTAGATTGCAATTCCAGAGTAACACCAGAACCAGGCCAAGAACCAAGTAAGTTTTAGACTATGAGTGAATAATTACAATCTCTTCCAGCCTGTGTGTAGTTTTGGCCTCCCCACCGTTTGTATGTTGAATTTCACTCCAACTATGCGCTGGGTGAAATAGAACTTCCTTTTATTTGTCATAGTCTTGTGGTCTGATGACTTGATCTGGTACTCTCTAGCTCTCGTTTAGTGATAAATTACAAGTAATCATTCCACAGTTACTCTTTCCATGCCACTGGGCAGTTGTCTCCTAGCCCTGCTCATCTCTTTCCAAGCTGGAGAATTGTAGCCTATTCAGTTTAGCTATTTCCTACCCCAATCTTGCCAACTTTGTAACAAATCTTACTCACAATCCTCCTCCTACCTCCCCCCTCCCCCAAACAACATGAATATTTTTATGCATATTTAAGTTTTGGATTTGGAGATAAAGTCTATCATTTCCATCAGTGAAACCCGCTTGGTGCAAGAGGCTGACGGGAAAGGTGCCTGTTGCATTCATATGAGGAGGGCTGGAAGAATGTTTCACTTCACGCAATGCCCACAAAAAGCAACTTATTTGCATGCACTTATGCAGTTATCTAGGTTTGCAAAATAAAGACCACTTTATTTTCAAGCCACTTGTTTAAATCTTTCCTTCTCCCTGAAATGTTACTTTTGTACCTGTTCACAACCAGAATGTGATGGTGGGAAGACAACTGGAGAATAGCCGAGCCTCCAAAGTGGGGGATTGACTTTCCTAAAAACTATTCCTGAATTCAAATTTAGTCTGTCAAACTGTGGGGTCTGGAGAAATGTACTTAGTGGTGGCATCTGTCTTTCATGAAATAGTTGTGTACTCCACTACAACACATGAAATTTGAGTTTATTACCGTCTTTAGCATAAGACGCTGAAGGAAGCACTGAGAACTATCATCAGGGACTTCTGAAGCAGTGAGTTGAGACAGCCAGCTCCATGGCTAGCTTCAGGGCCAAAAGCATGGTGCTCCAGCTAGCCTAATGATTTTTGCTGGGAGGTGGTGGTGTTCCCTTTGCTAGCCCAACAAAATCTGCAGGCAGTAGCACTGGCACTGGGAGGCAGACCAACACATCGGTGATGCTCTGCTGTACAGGTTCATTTGAAGGCAGCTCAATTCTCCTTATGCCATGCTGAATTGCGCATACAAATGTCTGCCTGTGTTTGTGCGTGTGTTTCAAGTGTCTGCTGCGTTTTAGGACAATATCCTTAACATTGCAGGTAGTAACTGAGACATCACTGAGTCAGGGATCTAATTAATAACTATTCATGGAAAATGACATGGTCTCAGTAAAAGATACCATGAATCTCAGTGTAGAATACTTTGAACTGCTGCTTAGGGCATTTTGGGTTCAAATGCCCTGCTGGGTTCAGATCCCCCTTCAAAATAATTTAATCTAGATTACACATTTTGGATATGTGTACTACCTCCTGTACCTTTGGGTAAAAGGATGACACCTGTACCAATGCTCCAGTGGTTTTGTCTGTTATGTTTCATTTCAAGCATTTAGGAAAAAAGGAAGAAAGTACAACATAATGTTTGAATAAAGCAAACCATGTTGGACTTTCATTTTGGTAATGGATAGCAGTTTGCTGGGGTTTTTTCTCTTTCCAATTCAGCAATAAATCTGAAGAATTAGTTATTTGCACAGTCTCAGGCAGAAGTAATTTCTAGGATGCCTGACAGCATGCTTATCAATGCATAATCAGGCTCTTCTTGTGTTTCCCATACTTTTTATTCTCAGAATCCTGCATCTTTTTTCATTGCAGTGCAGAAGAAAATGTGAAATTTATCGTTAAAACACAGGCCTGCTTTCCATAATCATTCATTCTGGCTCTGTGCATCAGCAAAATGCCCTGCAGCAAAAAATTATCATCTGGATCACGTGTGGGCACAAAAACATGTTCTTGTCAAATTACCTAAGGTGCAACAGGGAGGCAGTCCTGGTTTTACACAAATTGCAGGGCAAGAGATGATGATGCCTGACCCTCTGCAAAAGCTAGCCAGTGAAATCTTTGAAAAACCTTAAAAATCTATTTGTTCTTTTCTAGGCTCAGGGAAAAGAGAAAATAAGGAGTGTTAGAATTTCAGGTTCTCAGACTGCTGGGCTGCACACCTGCTTGAGCAGGCTGGCCAGCGATGCCCCATAGCCAAATACCAGCAGCAGCAGAGGTGTGAAATTGCCCTGCTCTCTGCCTCGTTTGCCACCTTTGGCCGCTTAGATCCTTACACAGAGTGGCGATGGACTCTTGGCTACCTTTATCATGCTATGTGGCACCTGTGGCCCGTCTTCCACCTTTCTCAGGTAAAAGATGCTGGGAAGAAGCACATTTCTCCCTAACCCTAACCCAGGCCTGCAGTAGTGATACACGTGTCTGTCCTTAATATAGCAAATCATAAATCTGAGGGCTACTCCGGGTAAATGCAGACCTTCAGGTGGAAGGCTTCAGTGGGACCTGCAACCTTTAGGAACTGCTTGTTACCCCTTGCAAGGCAGGGGATAACAAGCAAATAAATGGGTTCTAACTTTTCAGCTCTATTGCACCTCTTTTGTGTGTAACAATAATTAAAAAAAGCTGCCCTGTTGGATGTACCATCAGGATTCTTCTTACCTAACTTTGGCCAATTAAAAGTGAGGCTTGTAATCAAAGCTTTCAACCTGAAGGCAGTGTAACCCTTACTAGTAATGGACACATCCAAGGGTAGTTCACCCTTTCTATCCTGACCATCTTGCTGACAATGTGAAGTGTTACCCTGGCAGTGGTTTTAGGGGGGACACCTAAGCTTAGAGCCACACAGCTGTGTGGCAGGAGAGATTTGCCTTGCAACTGGAAGTGTCAAAGCCTAGAAACTCAGTCACACACAAGAAAAAACATGCAGCTGTAAATCAGACAAAGAGCATGGGTTTTAATTGCACTGGAATTAACTCTAACTGGGTATTACTCTACCCACATGCCTTCAGTTTGCAAAATGTAGCACATGGTGTTACAGAAAAATCTATAAAAGCCTTTCAAAAGCCACACTTATAACAGCAGGCCAGATCACTACTCTACCGATTTGGTTTAACTTTATTTCACCCCCTGAAAGGTTTCTGATGTTGTAAGTTTGTAAATTAAATGGTTTACCAGCCATTTCAGTTTTTTTGACACCAAGGTGTGAACTATGGCAACCGAACAGATTTCTAAGGAAGAAAATAGGGTACATAAACTTCGCTTTTTAGTGTAAGTCGATGCAGTCACTCATACTCAGTCTAACTGGTGGACGTCTTGGAGTGTTGTTTGTGGCAGTTGGTTTTTTATCATGGATACAGGTATGACATATAGTTGTGCCACCTACGTTAAGCTCTTCCATGCTGTAGTGGATGCTGGCTTACATCGAGTAGATGAACATAAATAGACAAGTTAAAAAACAGCAGTTGTATCATTATAAAGCCTGTTGATACTTTGGCCGTTAGGAGTTTTGAAATAAATATTGGGAAATTTCAAACATGTTCTTCAAACAACAGTCAATTAAATATGCTGATGTTGGTTTACTCTTTGTGAATTTTTCAGTTTATTTTTCCTACTCGATCCGTGCCTTTTCCATTAGAGAGAACGGAGAAGGAAGGACAAATAAGAGCAAACCAACCTGTCAGTAGATGATTAAAACCACACTACCGTACAGTCTTCAGTGGATAAGATCATGAATAACAGTTGCCAAGGCAAATTATCATAGGGAAGAAGAGTAGCTATAGTACATCAGATCCTCTATTTAAATAGTAAGACAAAAAATTTAAAATTGTTTTCTTATGGCTAATTTCTAAATTTAAGGCAATATATATGACAGCAGTGCTTTGTGAATATTCATGCAATGTTTCTGTGTATTTTACTAGGATGCCACAGTATTGAGTAACGCAGCCTCAGGAGTGGTTCCTGATGTTCTTCCCCAACAGTGGGAAGCTTTAAAATGTCATTAGGAAAGTTCTCTTATGTGTATTTATGTTGTCCAAAGAATCATTTTCACTTCTAGAAGTGTCTTAACCATAGCAAAAAGCTAGTTAATGTTTTAACAGAAGCTGAGCATATTTTTTCCTGTGCCGCTCTGCAAGCGGAAGGCAGTTCCACCCTAGACCAGCAGCTCTGCCATGTATGCAGCTCCACGAAACAGCAGCTGGTCCAGCCGCATGTGTACTTTGCCAAAATGGATCCTGAGTTGCTACGTTACTGCTTAAGCACAGATTATCTCCATGAACCGGATACTGAGCTGGGCACTTTGCTTTCGTTCCACTGTGTGACAGTATACTGTGTGACAGTATACGTGTGTTGTTTGCACACACGTATCCATAAACGTTTTGTCTGTTCCTTTTGGTCAACCTTCTGTGAAGGAAAAGAGCTAGACCACATCCCATTAACTCCAGGTACATTGTTGTTCTCTCCAGGTTTGCCACTCTAGAGTGAATTTGTGTCTGTCACATAATTTAAATTCTTTACAAGGTTTCTGTTTCCCATTACCTCTTCAATATATACTGATTTCAATTGGAGTTTGGCTTCCCTTCAGGCACATCTCATTAGGAATTTCCCAGTTTGACAAGGTAGTAATGAACTAAGTCTGAGTCACACTTGTTAGGCGAGTGAATATACTCATTGCTTCCTTTGCTGTCCATCAGGCTATTTAGTTCATG
>NW_010240477.1:32898-39506 GCF_000690775.1 Eurypyga helias | reverse complement strand
CCCCCGCCCTTTTTTTTTTTTAATGATCAGTATCGGAGTATCATGTTTCTGGAGCCTGGGGGCTGTGTGGTATTCAAACAGGGAGAGTGCTTGGAATTCCTCCAACTCTACCTGCAGCTGCCTCTCTGCTGAGGTTAGAAAAGCAAGAACTTCAAACCTTGTGCCATTACCTTCTTCCTACCCTATCTCCTCTTGATTTCTCATAGCATGCACAGGGCGAAGTACAGCTGGGAGGATGCTAACTATTCTTCCTGTCTTTTTAAAAGGAAAGAAAATTTACAAGACACAGATGGAACAATGTCTAGGAATCCTTCACTGAGAATCAAGTGGTTATGTAGGAAACCTGAGGGGAGAAAAAATGACCTGGCTTCCTCCCCTGATCTGAGAACTGAACATCAGCATCAAGGGATCTGTACTTGATGTACAGGGCATCCTTCCTTTTGATGTGAACTCTTCAATCAGTGCTTGAACACCAATAATCAAATTAACATACTATAAAGCAGTTCTAATTTTAGCCTGGTTTGTTATTGTAAGAATTAGTAGGGAAGGGTAAGGGGGAGGTGGAGGCTGCTATGAATGACTAATGCTATATTTCTGCCTCTTAAGCCATATTTAGTAATGTGGGATATAAAAATAAGCTTTCAGTACAGTTTCTCCCATTTGACTTCTGTTTCCTTTCTTCTGCTCCCTCTCCTAAAGATGGATTTAACTAATTACTCTTTTAGCTGGATGTTGATAGACAGGTATTTATTATTGGTGCTGTAAGCCCTGAAATTTTTTTTTCACAGTGAGTCCACAGACATATACATTAAACTCCAATTCTCTGGGGCTGTCAGAGTTACAGACCAGCCTGAGGCATAGCAGTATGATAAAGTTTTCAGGCCTTGTTTAGTTAAGGCTGAAAATCTGGGACCCAGCCAATCTATACCACTCAGGGCTCTTTTCACAGTCCAAAATGATTTGGCTTAAACATTTCCAACTGTGATGAGGTCCCATTTCAGTGATTATAGAGTCATTCACTTTTCCACATCAACATCAAAGTCATTAACAACTGAGTATTATTGCATTGGCTGGAATTCAGTTAAGGACTAGAGGGATGTTGCTCTTTATTAAGATAAATCATTGCCTTGGTTATGTCACCCATGAAATAATCAATTTACTATGTTGGTTAATTTCCTTCCTCTTTGATCTGTGAATTAAATTCAACAGATCATTGTTTCATACAACTGCCGTGCGAAGGATGCTTTAAAAGTAATGTACCACATTTTCTAATGGTAAAAGTCTGGTAACTATGTAAAACAAGATGACTGCATGTGGCCTGAGAACTTTGGGTTCTTTCCATTCTTCATTTCAACAGTTTCCTTTGAAACTTTCAGGGGAAAATGAACTATCAGCACCTATTTGGGTGATCCTCCCTCAAAATTCCTGAGGAATTATCAAGAGGAAAGAGAAAAGCTAGCAGAATTGACTCTGACGTTTTCAGAGGAGTTAGGTTTGTGCCAGAGCCAATGAAAATATTTTCATCTATGTGTATGACAATTTATTGATAGCCTTTTATGAGCTTTACTTACTGAGATGCTTACTGCAAGGAATTTTTAAGAAAAAAACCCTACTCCCACAACAAGCCAAATATTCTGAACAAAGTAAATCCAAATAATAGAGTGCATTGGTATTGATTCACATTCTAATCTTCTTTTGCACTGAACTATATATTCTGAAATTAAAGAATATATATGAATATGTAAGTCCACATTACCTATGAAACTTACTATGCCTATCAATGAGAAACTGATTATGAGAAACTAAAAACCAAAATTGACTGTGGTTTTGCAGAATGTCACAGCATTTTGGGTATTTACATCTTATTTTTCAAAAGTTATAGTCCCATTTTTCACAGATTAAATATCATAATCTAGACCAGTTAAAATCAGTGAAGACTTCCTTAGTGCTTCTCTACTGTACTTTAAGATCAGATCCATGCCTCTTCTCAAACGTGAGCTCTTCTTATGTCTATATTCTTTAGACTCAAGTCCATGATCCATCATGAACTTTGAAAAATAAAAGCCATGTGTGGTGTGGTTTAAGAATTTGAACTCAGGTTGTGCTGTGAAATGTGTCTAACTATTCCCCTACTTACAGTGTTGCTGGTCAGGGCTGGCCAAGGCTATAACTGCTTGGCCAAGTCCACTGCCGTGTTTCCCACACTATTTTGCAGTAATGCCACATCTCCAGAATTAGACAAATAAATCCCTCATGCTGCAAAATCTGCTTGCTATTTGAAGGCAGGCAGTGAAAAAATTAGGGATAGTGTTGTCTTCTTGCCTGGTCTCACACACTTGTGCTGCTAAGGTTGTTGTGAATGGTAGGCATCTGCTTTTGTTAGACTTTGAGTTAAACTGTATATAGTATTAGGTTTCTGATTGTGAAACCAAGATACAAAACTTCTTCAAAATTCTTATGGTTTTAGGATTCTAGAATATAGATTCACGAGTAGAAATGCTTGTACTTTTGAAAGAAAAAACATTAAAATACTATTACTAGAACAGTTTAACTAAAATTCCTGACTGACCTAAAAATAAACCAGTATCTTTGTTAAGTCCAATTCCTGTTGTATGAGTAAAACATTTTCACTAATTCTCAGGTCAAAGTTATAGATTAAATCAACAGATTAAGATTATTTACTACTGATTTATTATAGGAATAACACTACAAATTCACTTCAAAATTAATGCAAGTAGATTGCAGATTGGTATCTACAGCAATTACTTACAGTGTTTCTCCTCACATTTAACATTCTAAAACACTCTTTTCACCCTCTGCAGAACTTGGATGTGATTTCATGAAAGAAAAACAATTTGCATTAACAAATTGCTGCATTTGAAAGTCATCTTCATGAAACGAAATATTCCAAAGCTGAGTATGAACACTAGTAGTAGTGCAGGAGAATGAACGGTAATGAAAGTTCAAAGTTAGAACTATGTAGCAATCAATTGTAAATCAGTCAGGGCATTCAGAAGATGCGAGGAAGCTTAGTATTGAACAGCTAATTGCAACTGCAGTAAAACTGATAAATGCACATTGCAATTTAACCCTATATTGGTAATAAACATTGCCACTTGACAATCAACCTACTATTTTCTAATTTAATGCATTTGTTATTTTCTCCTTGTCAATTGCTTCATATTAATGATCTTTTGACCAATTAGCTTGCGTTCATAACTGTATCATTCTCAGGGCAGAAAGTCAAAACATTAATGATAATTAATTAATGTTTATTTATGTTAATTCTCATGTGTGATTCTTTATTTTGTCGATGTCAATGCATAGTAACTGCAAGTTTCTTCAAGTTGTTATGGGATATTTATTTCTTAGAATTTCCGTGAGATCATACAGTGAGAGTTCTTAGATGACAGAAACTCCTGATGGAGTTTTGAACACACATTTCTGCTCCAGGCAGTAGCAGGCAAGTTAAACAATCACTGATTGACTTTTATTAACTCTGATTTGAAAGGCTGATAAGATTAGGAAAGCAACCAATAGACAGGTTCTTGAAATCCAGCCAAGACAGGAATCCTGTAGAAATTCCAAAAATAGGAGATAATACTGTTCTTGCAAATTCATTTTTTATTTAGATAATATTCTTTACTCTACAAGGTGTTATTATTTTTTCTACTTTAGATATTTTATTTGAAGTTTTTATCCATAAATTTGTATTATTAAAAGAAATTATCTATGAAATACTAGATCCTGTGCCATTTCATATGACAATTAAAAAAAAAAAAATCCACTAAGGTAGCTGAAGAATTTAAGTTGAAATGTTAACTGATGTAAAATGAATGTAATGGTTTCTTTGGCATAAAATGGCTTTGCTAGAAACCCTGAGGAAGATGCTGCACAGTGAGACACCTGATCTGTCCTTGGATTATCCCCTTGCTCCAGGGGAAACTGGAGCCAAGCTGTACTTGGCATGCATTGCTTTCCTTACTGAACATTCAGTCCAACAAAGGGGAGAGAGCAAAGGGCCAAAATGATACCTTTCTCTAGGCTACCCGCCTGTACAGGGTGAAACACACTTTTTTCATCCCATGCTGGTTTTCATAGCTATTCCGCATATGCCATGAAGTCCCTAGATGAATCAGGTCCATACAAGCTAGTTCCTGATTGTATAAACCATAAGTGATATGATTTCATAGATTTTGGTGTTTGTGGGATCTCAGGTTCCTTTTTTGTTTTAAGGGTTTGGTTTGGATTTATTACATGGGATTTATTGAATCACTAGTCCTGCACATAAACCAAATTTCTCCTGTGAACATATAGTTATAATTACATATGCTAGGGAAAAATTGTAATTAGTGATTTGGGTTTCATGTCTCTGTTATATTTTTCATTCCTGTGTCAAAATGCATCTGTCATAGTGTTTTGTCCTGCAAGCTTTCTATGTATGAATCCCCAGACTTCAGCAGCAGTTCTTTAATTTTGAAGGGCTTATAGAGACAGCCTCAGAATCTCTAAGTGCATTTACACATTTGAAACCACATACATTAGTTGGATCAATGTCAGTGAAAATGCTTAACATTCTTCTTCAAAACAGAATCTTGAAATCTGTTAGCTTCCCTCTCATTTTTCCATTATCTCTCTTCTTGCTGACTGCGAAACAGGAATATTTTTTTCAAAGCCTCAAATACCAAATCTATTACTCTGTTCTATATTAGTTCTTATATCCTCCCTTGAGTGCTTACACAGTGGATGAGCAGTGAAAGGAGCACTGTAGTTTGCAATAGCATATAAAAGATTGAATCTGTCAGCAATTGAGGTGCTACTGTAAATTGACTTTTCATTAAAATTTTGCTTTTGCTTGTCCATTCATCTGCTACACTGCCAGTTTATAGGATGCAAACAAGCACGGGGAGTTCATTAATATCAAGTAAACAGCCAAATGAAACTATTACCCAAATTTCAAATGCGAGTTCTGCCAATCACCCATCCTGGAAGCTGAGTGGCAATGAAACTAGATAAAGACATTTCCTCTTACTCATGCAAAATGATATTGCTTCTGCTAAGAAGATTACTGCATACGATGAAGAAAATATTTGGCACGGTGATTTCTGCTTCAACAGAACAGAAAATGCCTACCAACACAATGAGCTTTATGGCCAGTTTGGGACCACTGGCAGCACAGATTTTTTGAAAATCAACCAAAAAATGAACTTTCTTTAGATAAATACTTTCTGCCATCATTTGATTTCCTGTTTGCATTTGCTTCTGAAAAAAAAAAAAGAAAAGTCAGGGAAAAATTGTGAGTAATCTCAACAGCTTGTCAGAAGAGAAACATATTCCTGAGGTGACCTACCTGCCTCATATTAAAGCTTTTTTTCTCAACAAATTGCTGTTAATAAACATTTGTTCAGCTACATATCAAGTGTTTTCAAATGAATGATTGTGTGATTTCTGTTAGTGAAATAAACCAGAACTGTGATCATGTTCCCTTTCTCCATTTTTTTTTTTTTTTAATGCGGATATGTTTATTTCTGTGTCAACCTCATGATAGGCATGACACAGAAATATGGAAAACTTTAAAGGAAATACTTTTCACTGTATAGATCTGTTGTTTTTCAATCAGTTTGTAACAACATAATTGAACCAGCATTTTCTTGCATCTGGAATCTGGTCTATCACAGAGGTTTTTTGGGAGTGAGATGGAGATGCTGGCTCACAAAGGCAGGTGACTGGAGTCTGAGTGGATGTCTGCAGTGGAAAGGAAGATGTGAGGCTACAGCCTACCTTATCCACTCACACGCCTGGGTACATGCTGACAGTTGAATTAAAACCTGAGCGTGGTCCAGGGAGGGGTGCAGCAGGGTCTGATAAGGCTAGTCGGTCTTCTCTGAACCAAAAGAATGGACTCCTGTTGTGTTCTTCTTGCTACTTTCACATAATTAAACTTTTAAACATTCCTGGGAACTCCAGGAACTCCTTTGTTAAGGATGCAAAGTGAAAAAGAAAAACTGAGACAAATTTATCTAAGCATTTTCATTGTTAAGGTGACCTAAGAGATGAGAGATTCAGGCTCAAATTCCTTCCTTAACTGATTCAGAATGGGAACTGAAATCTAATTTATATCTTTTATATGTGTGAGCTAGCCAGTATTTTGAGATGACTGTTCTGTCACTGAGAATCTATAAAATATTTAAACAAGTTTGAAGAGTGTGAGCAAGTAACTTGATTATTATATTGCCAGATATTTATGTTGCTAATCTGGGTTCCAGTCTTGCTGAGTTCTCTGAACTAGTGAATATTCAATATTATACACAAAGTATCTATGGAAAAATAACGTGTCACTTTAGAACATACACTGTCCGTTCATTATGGTATCCCTAGGAGAATGGTTCAGGAGAAGGGAGTTGACTTGATTTTCAATACCATCTATGAATGCATAAATATGAAAGTCTTCAAATTTTTAGTTGTTTAAGCCTCCATCTGTTTTAAAACTAAAAATTGAAACTAGATGGAACTTACTGCTGACATTTTTAACATCCTTTTCATTTTATTTGTCAAAAAAGTGCCTGGTGTGGCATACAATTTGAGATCTGACTGAGTATTCTGCTAGG
>NW_010240477.1:6121-32888 GCF_000690775.1 Eurypyga helias | reverse complement strand
AATCCTCCACATCACCCAAATTGTCTCTGGAAAATATACGTACAACATAATTACATTAATTTTTTCTTTAATTCAGTCAACAGTGTTGTTTACTAAGATGCACTATGTAAGATGTTATAGCATGCAGTGAAAATATATAGGTATCAAGTTATTTGGGAATAATATATCATATACAGTAATTACTACTGAAGGGTCTAATCAATTTTAATAGGCATCTTTTAATTCTGCTGTCCTTTTGTGTTGATACGTGCTACAACTTCTGGCAATATTCTTCAATACTGTCACTAAAAGCAGATCAATTACAGCATATCCTTTTAACAAGTTTGAAATAAAATATGCTAAGGATATTAAAAATCTGCCAAGTACGTTACGCCCACTGCCAGCTTCAGTACTAGTAAATTACCCTGTTTTGCAAGTCATTGCCTGTTGCTGTTCACAGATTATATGAATAAACCTCCAGCTTTCATTCATTACCTTCTATTTTTGAGCAAGAATTTGAAAGAAATGTATATTTTTAAGTGTTCGTAAGTGATTAGACACAGTAATGAAAGCAACCAAAAAAAAATCTAGCATGTTTTTTCCACCTACAGATTTTCCTTTCTTTTCTGTAGGATAAAATAAGTCTGATATTTCAGCCTCTAGCTACAATATAGGTTTTTCTTATTAATGGCACCTGTTTATTACAGGAAGTTGCTTTGATATAGTGATAATTAGGAAATATGTTCTGAAATATGTAAATCGTGATTAGAATGGAGTGGGTGAGGTAAAAAAATGGAGTGGCAAACCAGTTTAGAAGAGACAAGAGGCTTTTATGCCATGCTGTTTGGTATAGTGAAAGGTACCCAAAATGTAAAGGCACACATGGATAACATTTTCTCCCACTGATCAAGTACTCAAATACAATGTAAGAAGCAGTTTTCATAGCACTTACAATCTTCAATACACTTGCAAAATGGTATATAGCGATAAAAATTGTGTTCATGTGTTCCCTTCTAGTGGGTAAGGCAGATAGCTTCTGAGGAGGCTGGTAACAGTTAATACATCAACAACGTAGTTGAAAAATCTTGACTTTTGTTGGATTGTAATAGAAATCCCAGCATTAATTGATCAGGCTTAACCAGTTTTTGTGTTCTTGGTGGCATTCACCTGAATCTTCTGCATCCATTTTTTTGTCTTGCTTTCCCATATATCCCTGTAACAATGCAAAGCTATCAAGTATCATTTACATAAATTCTCCACACATTGTAACTGACAGTGTGCTTTACAATTTACATATACCATTATTGAAAACACTGGTGGGTCTGATAAATTACTTTCATTTTTAAGTTTGCATCTTAGTTTTAGGATCATTTACATAAATTCTCCACACATTGTAACTTACAGTTTGCGTTACATTTTACATATACCATTATTGAAAACACTGGTGGGTCTGATAAATTACTTTCATATTTAAGTTTTAGGGAACAGTTATTGGAGGGAAACTTGCCAAAAACATTAGGGACAGTGTTGTTAGCTCACAGTCTGAATGATGAGAAACAAAGCAGCATGTGTGCTCTAAGACACTGAATCTCAGCCAAATGGCAAGGATTGTCCTGAGATGACTAACTCTCCTCCTGAGATTGTGACATGCGATCGATCTGGGATGCTGAGTTGTCTGATCGTTAACCTGAATAATTAAAAATTTGCAGATTGAAAAACTGTTTATAGTTAGAAAATCTGAAGTGGCTGCCAATCCTTCCTAAGAGAAGCCGGTATAGTTCAGTTGTTAAGGATTTGCTTCTTATGTGAAAGTTTATGGAGAAGAATCTTTATCACATACATGAACAGACGAGATTTGTCTTCTTAGTATGGCAATTTCTTTGTTAAACTAAAACGTGATGAGGTGGTGTATCCACTTCAATAAATGCTCCTACAGTTGAGAATAAAGGATAAGATATGATACACACCAGAAAAAAAACCCCAAACGTCCTCATTCCATCTTCAGTTTTTCTCTGGAAGGGATTTAAGGACTCTGGCCATCTGGATGTCTGGCAACTCAGTCAGAGCTGTGGCTACTGTGTGTGTGCAGATTAACTGTGTAGCACATGCACAGTAAGTCCAATGTGTCCAGTACACATCAGACCTGCTGCACATGTGCTGCACAGATGGTCTGTGCATACACAGTAAATCAGATATGTTAAGCTTACTGCGCGTATGCAAACCATCTGTGCATTGCACGTATATATATTTTTGCATGGGAAATCCCTAGTCAGAGCATGAAAGGTTGTGGCAGAGAGGAACTCCAGTGGTAGAGAGACCGTGAGAGACTCTGACAGTGGCATAAATCAAAGCAGCTCCTTGCCTGTTTTTGTTCTTGCCTGGACCAAAGATGCAACAAATCAGTTCCTCAGAACCAGAAAGTGTGACTAGCTGCTCAACAGTTTCCCCCTCTGTAGCAATTGGCTACAGGAGAGAATCTGAATCAAAACCATTAGTTTTATAGTCTGTGATTATCAGCTCTGTGTTATCTCCCTAAACTAGCTAGAACTGCAGCTAGTTCATCTAGCTTGCAGGAACAATGTTTGGTATTTTAGTTATCCAATAAAATAGTGGTGCTTATTGTGCAGGCCTCAGGGGTATGTTTAGCCAATTATCTTTCTTTTATTTCCCAGTAATACTTTTGCTTCTGTTCTAAGTATCAGCATCTTTACATAGACTGAGCCTGATAGGGATTCTTACTGGTTAGAACATAGGCACAGCTACATATGTATATGAAAATACAGATTTTTCAGTGTATATGCAAGCTATTGTTTATTATGTTTGTTTATGTACATCCTTAAATCCTGGTCCTGCTTGTGGTCAGTGTGGTCTTTAAACTAGGTCTGCTTCAAGTCTGTCTCTAACGAGTTCTGTGGTTCTGATCTTGAAGACCCCCTTGTCAGGCCACAAGGCAACACAGCTCACCTCACTGAGGGAAGGGATGCTGTGTAGAGGTACCTTGACAAGCTTGTGAAGTGGGCCAAAGTGAACCTCGGGAAGTTCAACAAGATCAAGGGCAAGGTCCTGCACCTGGGTCAGGGTAGTCACCAGTATCAATACAGGTTGGGGTTTGAAGGGATTGAGAGCAGCCCTGCAGAGAAGGACTTAGGGGTACAGGTGGATGAAAAATTAGGTATGAGCCAGCAAAATGCACTTGCAGCCCAGAAAGCCAACCGTATCCTGGGCTGCATATAAAGTTGCATGGCCAGCAGGTCAAAGGAGGTAGTTCTCCCCCTCTACTTCTCTCTGCTGAGAACCCACCTGCAGTACTGCATCCAGGTTTGGAGCCTCCAGTACAAGGAAGACATGGACCTGTTTGAGCGGGTCCAAAGAAGGGCCACAAAATCAGTCAGAGAGCTGGAACATCTTTTCTATGAAGAAAGTCTGAGAGAGCTGGAATTGTTTGGCCTGAAGAAGCAAGTCTCTGGGGAGGCCTTATTGCATTCTCTCAATAAAGGGAGCTTATAAGGAAGACAGAGAGACTTCTTACCAGGGTCTGTAATGACAGGACAAGGGGCAACAGATTTAAACTGAAAGACCGTAAATTTAAATTAGATATAAGGAAGGAATACTTTATGATGAGCATGGTGAGACTATGGAACAGGTTGCCCAGAGAAGCTGTGGATGCCTCATCCCTGGAAATGTCCATAATAAGGTTGAATGGGGCTTTGAGCAACATCAGCTAGCAGAATATGTCCCTGTTCACAGCATGGGAGTTGGAACTCGATGATCTGTTAAGCTCTCTTCCAATAAAAACCATTCTGTGAATCTATGAATTACACATATTACACAGATTTCTTCCACAGCCAGAATTTTAATGTTGTACCATTTTGATACATTTTATTATTTACTAGTTTGCTTTCCAAGAAATAACAAGACATATTTTTGCCAACAGTCAAATCCTAAGACATTTTGAATGTAGTGTTTCTCATTGTGTTCTCTTGGATGATTTGGTACAAATACTAGGTCTAAACCCCTCTTTCATTTAAATAAAAACTCAAAAAACGTAGATATGCATGCAAATGAAATATAGCAAAGTGAAATTAATAATGAAGTTCAGTCTAATTTTAATTGGCTGTAAATGAAAATTGGTGTTGCAACATGGTCAAGACCATAGCTGCTGGATTCAAAAATACTGAGAACTCATAGATCTTAACTGCAAAGATCTCCATGAACGACATGCTTTCCTATAATAAAAGGAAAAATGCTCATACAGTGTTATTATGACCAAGTCAGTACACATACCTGTCAACACATCAGAACCACATACCTTCTCTCTTTTTTGAAGAGGCAAGAACAGCTGTGATGACTGGAAGGGGCTTGTGTTAGAAGGAAATGTCTTTGTCAGATAGAGGAAATCAAATATCAAGGAGCAAAGAAAGTACAATTCCAAACTCCAACGACTATGAAAACAGACTTCTGAATAATGAATTATTGTATAAATTTTACGTATATATATAATTGAGATACATATAATAGAAACATAATGATTCATATTTTTAGCAAATCACATTAAATTAAAAAAGTCATATGTTATTGATGCTTCTAATGACAGCGCTATTATGCTGCAATCCTTTGCTTGGTTGAATTAAAGGAATAATATTTGGTGAATTCTGTAGGTTTGTTGGGGGATTCTGTTTGTTTCTTCCTCAAAAATGAAAAAAAAATTTCTCATTTCACTTCTCAAAATATTAAAAAAAAAAAAGAAAAAAAGGCTTGGAACTAGCTTTGATCCATCCCATAATACCTTAGTGTAACTATTTGTGACTTGCAAGGGTAAGTCAGCACATGCAGTGTGAAGTCACAGTAATGCACAGCTTGACTCTAGCAAATTCTTTGCTAACAGAACATGCAGTTGCAAACTCAAGTGCTCAGCAGTTAAAGGATACCAGAATTAAGATTGCCTTTGAGGGTGCCGAGACTTAGAAATGCTGTCTTCCTTTTTGGTCCTGGAGAGAAGTGCTCTTCACTGGGCTCCGGCTTTCACACACCCCAGCCCTTTGCACTGTTGTCTTACCTATCCAGCCTGCTCTTAATTGCTTGGTCATTGCCTCCCAACCCTCCCACAAAACAAGTTTAAGTCTTATACTTCTGAATTTTTACTGTCAAATTCCGAGTATCTATCTCCTCTAACCAATCGATTACCTTAAGTAGTACTGTCTCCCATTTCTACCCTTACCTCTCCATGCTTTATGTAATATGTCTGCTTTTGTTTCTGTTTTCTCATTGAAAACTGCCAAAACCAGTTTTATATGCAGTGAATTTATCCCTACTTTTATTCTGGGAAGAGCTGTAATTTTCTTGGCCAAAAACTTTCAGAAAAAATCATCCTCAATCAAATACTATCAATAAGCCAGGTTTTACAATTACTTTTATATAGTAATAACACTGTGTAGTAAATCATATGAAGTCAATGTTTGAAATGCTGAATTCAAATACTCTATAAATAAACCATTCAACCAAGGGTAAACCCCTGAATGAATAAAATAGGCAGGATTTTACAAATTATAAACACAATTGAGGATTGGAATAATGTTGAAAAAGGATGCTGCAAACATCATAAAAGTTCAACAAACAATAAAGTATGACATACCCAGTGATCTGTCATTTCCTGTTAGCCAGCTTCAGAAAGCAACAAGATAGATGAGGCACTAACAAAGAATGAAGAAAAAAAAGGGAAAGAAAGGAAGGCACAAGGAAAGGGGCAGAGGGATAGGGGTAAGGAAACTGCAGTAGGTTATTTGAGGCTATCATCTCCTTGACCCTAGCCTAGCCCCACCAGTGCAGCCACTGGTCAGGGTAAAGTAAAGCTGACAACAGCTATTCATCATGCTGTAGACTTGAATGTAAAATGAACAACTACCTCACATGATGCAAGTAGGTACAGGAAGGGATTAAATCAACGTAAGATGTTATCCCAGTGCAAAATAAGAATTCTTATTAAATTCAGCTCTTCCTAGAAGCAACTCATTGTTTTTCACCTTAAGCTACAAATGCATTCATGTAATACATCTTCATACCTAGTCAGGTGTGTTGAAACTCCAGAGAAGTTTCTTGACCCAGTCCTCCAATCTCTCTTTGTCATTAAGCTGGACAATGTTCCCATGGATGATTTGTTTTCAAAGATGAGCAGATGTTGTACAGTGACGAATAACAGTTGTTATTTGCTTTAAGGAAGACTTCTTGAATTTCCCTTCATCATTGACTTGAAAATCTGGTAATGGCTTTAATTTTTTTTTTCCTGAATCAAGGAAAAATCATTCTTAGAACACCCATTGTTTCTTCCTGCAACGACTTCTTTCTTGTAAGAAAGATGTACAGCAGACCTCAATTCACAGTCAGGGAATTTCTGCAGCTGGTCTGATATGTGAAAGTAAATGTTCTTCCCTGAAGGACAGAAGATGACATCAGTAAGTGCAGAAAAAACAGTTCCTTTAAAAAAAAAAATCTCAGTTCTTTCTCCTGTTTCTTATCATCCCTAAAAGAGGGAAATTCAACATCAGGTGTCGCAGTAGTGTGCTGTAAGTATCTCAAAACAGTCTATTAATCTTGACTAACAAATCACACATTTTTCAAGTTGCTTAAACCTGTGCAGCAACCCTGGTCCAATCTGGGAACAACTTAAAAAGGAGGAATACAGTTTGCTTCTGTTGTATGTACACATACTTTAATTGAACCCTTCATTCTACAAATAATGTGATTGTCCACAAATTATTGTTCTTAGTACTAAAGTACATTAATTGGAACTATCTGGTTCATGTGACCTTACTATTTTTAGACCTGCATAATGGATTATCCATATACAACTACTCCTTCACTGTTTAAACTGAACCTGTCTTGTATCCAAGTAAAATAACTGCAACACCTTCTCTTCCTTCCCTTACCCCTAAAAATAACTATTGTCACAACCAAAGAACATCGTAGTATTTCAGTTATTTGTCAGAAGTCATGTCACAGAAAATGACAGCTCCAGTTCCTTGTTATAAATGGACAGAAAAAGAGCTAAATACTGTCAAAATCATGTCTAAAATAGAGGTGTTGGCTTTTTGACTGATAGGTGCCACGGAACTACAGTGTGTCCAACCTCCTTCCTAAAATCCAAGATCTCCTTTTAAGCTTTAGGAAGATTTTTATACTTTTTAAATGATTGGTGCATGAAGATATATGAGAAACCATTTTTTCCTCCCTAATATCATCAGTGTAAGTAAAAATTCTCCCTGCAGCTACGAATTTTTGTAAATTTGATGCTGATTTTTCCAGTGATTTATCACTAGAAAACCAGTTTATTCTGTGGAATAAATCCAAATCATTAACACTCAGGCATTTCTTGACGCATTTTAAAGGTACTATAAAAACCAATTTTAATCTATTTTCAGCTTACGCAACTCATTTGATTTGTTTGTGATGGCTGATGGATGGTTATGATATTTCTAATTGATTTTGTATTTTCTCTTTTTTTTTTCTTTTTTTTTTCCTTAGTTGGAAGCCTATCCTAGGGCTCTGTCTTTATAGAGTATTTTAAATGGCGAGAAAACCATTAATTTATCCATTCGAACATAGGTCATCTGTGTAGAGAGCTGGATTTACAACTTAATACTGGATGAGTGGGGAAAACTGCAGTCTTCACCACAGAGAATTTCTGTTCCCAAAACACATTTACTAGCCAACAGTTCAAAATGTTCTGTGTCCAAAATTAAGGCATGGGGATTCACATCTTCTATATATGTGTAATGTGTGCAGGTTAAAAAAAAAAAACAACATGGAATATTAAGATTTACCAGTATGTAACTGATGCTCTACCACAATAATCAGAATATTAACATCTCTTTAATCTGTGAATTATGTCATGTTTCACTTGAATTTTTCATTTTATCATCAGTTGAATGTCTGCCTTTAACTACAGAAAAGTGGACATATGGTTTGTACCATAGTATGCAGCGCTGGAAAAGACTAGCTACAGCATCAATTCTTTATTTAAATTTTTGCAAGTAAGAACCCAGTTACCTTTGAATAGAAAAATGTAAAGAGTCAATGCATTGGTAGAGCGATAGAATTCACATAGTCAGGGTTTGTTGAATGAATCCAGTTTCATCTGAAACTACTGAAACATTACATTTCTATTTGAGGTTCTGATATTTAGACACTACTTCCATTTTAACATTTTGTTTCTTTTCTATTAGTATAAATAATACTTTCTGAAAAAATAATGGTTGTTATTATAAGTTACATATAATAAGTAATGTACGAAGACTATATACATATATATAGTATATAATGCTTGAAATCTTCATATTCCTTATTCCATGAGAAAAAAAAAGCATCAAGTTGCTAAATTTAACATTAACTTAAATATTCAAGGATTCAAGATAACTCAAATAACTTTGAATAAATTCTGAAAACCCTGTAAATGGAAGAAAGAGGGGAAAATATTCCTGACCCCAGCCAGTCATTACCTTAAGATTTCAATGAAGAAGATTGATAGTATTTATAATTTTGTTTTCTATCTTGTGCTTGTGTATACCACTATGACTGTGCAAGGCATTTCAAAATGCAGAGAAATTGTATTGCGTTGATGTTTATGGTTTTGGGGATTTTTTTAAGAAATTGTTATATATATGGCTTTTTTTTTTCTCTACCAGAACCTTATGCTTGTGATGATAAAAGTAATTTCATAATTGAGCCTCTGATTTTTCTCCTACAAGTCCTTTTCCTTCCAATATGAGAAGCTGGAAAACCTTCCTGCTACATAAACTTCATAAAAGTGCAAAAAGACTGACAGTTTCAGTGAAGAGGAGTATTCCTTTGGTGATACAAGAAAACATATTTTAATATCTTCCTAAAATCCTTTAAATGAACCTCATGATGTTTTTATATTCCACAGTCTTTTTCATCACAGACATGTTGTTTTGTTTTAGTTTCATTATAAGACATTGCACTGTAATGTGATCACTCAGAATTTAATTTTATCCTTTATGATATTGTTGTACTTAAATTGATCATGAACTTCTGCATGTATCTCATCTCTAATTTCTTCTTTATTTTTTACTGCTAATCAAGGATACCTATCCAGTACATTTGAAGCAGTACCCTACAATATTAACTGCTCTAATTGTTACCGTCCTTTTAATTGCAGAATTCACTTTCTCATAAAAGATTTATTTAGCTTGGTTCCCATTGCTCTGTCCCTTACATTGTTTCTTTGGAAGCATCTTTAGGCATCTCAAGTCTGGGATCTGAGATTTTAGTGTGTATTAATTCAGTTTTGTTATAGTAATTTCTACTTCTAGAAATTTGCCTAAAAAAATTTTTGTAATTATTGATTATAGTATTTATCTTTAGATGGTAGAGATGAGGAAAAAATTCTAAAAAAATTTTGGTCAAATTAGGAATTAGTGGCACAGCTCCTTTGTCCCAGCCTTCCACAAAGCTATTGAGATACTGAGCATTAGAAAGGAAATATTTCTGGGGGTTACATCTTTTGTTGCTAAATGAAAGCAAAGTATAGTGTATCTCATCAGCTCACTTGTCCACCTGGCCTAGTAGTGAAGGCTGTATGCAGACAACTTTGGGGAAAAAAAATATAACCAAACAAATGGGTAATGACTAAGAAGGTATTTGAAATGTAAATTTCTGAATGTCTTCTACTTGTTCAAAAGGAAGAAAAATAAAATAAGCATTCCCCAGCAATACAAATTTAGTAAGGTTTTTCTTATTCACTATTTACAAAAGTTTATCTAATTATTACAGCAAGATATGGTAACATAACCTCAGAGACTTTTTGCTGAGGTACCCTGAATGTATTAGAATTCTGTGGAGTGGCACAATGAAATTCAATGCTGTTCACTCACTGCAGCTGTGTGATTTATTTTGGTTATAGATGGTTGATAAGAACTTAAAGGAAACCAGTGAACTATCCAGCCCCAAAGTAGATCTCTATTGACCATTTCTGGATAACTTCATGAGAAAAATACACTTTCAGTAACAAACAGGTCAATTAGAACACTCTCAAACTTTTTCTAGTGAACAAAGTTTTGTGTTTTCCACAATACACATACCATGAATATATGTATGTATATGGCATCAGGTGATAGATATATATCTGAGGGTTCTGATGTAATAAAGGTGTGCAAATTATCTGTATCTTCTAACAAGTATTTCAAAATACGTTGAATCACATTTCCTACTACTATATCTACTGCAACTAAAACCACTTCCACCTCCTTACAGCCATTCCTTAATCATTATTTGGCTTCACAAATTCTGATTCTTTTCACATACATGTCTGTAGTGTAATCCAAGGACAAATCAATGTAGCCCGTGATGCTTATGTTCCATGAAGAAAAGGAGTTTGCAGCCAAGTGATAGGAAAAGACCAGTATATTTGGAGATATATCTAAGATTAAGGTAGTACCAACTTGAAGAAAGGTTTTCAGACATGTCTTGCATTTAAAGCCAATGAAAGGCATAAGACAGCTATCACTATTTGTTATACAGACAGAATCCATGGCCCAATCCATGGTCCACAAAAGATATATTGATGCTAATAAAAGTTTTTCTTAATTAAGGTGTGCAGAATTTGACCCAGAGAGAGTGTAAGTGCTTAAATGGAGGAATGTGCTAACAAAAGAGTAGTTAAATAACTACTACAGTTAAATAATTAGCATGCTATCCCTCATTAAAAACAGTCATTTTGTGGTGGTGGAGTGGTTTGTCAGCGGAAAATTATGAGGATTATGGAGCTGTGATTTAAGAAGTCCTATTGTGACTCACTGGGGTGTTAAATGTAAATATATGTGTGGTGTTGAGCACAAGCCAAAATCACTGTTGTGAACAAAGTCTTTGGGTAGATTGGATCCATCTTTGAACAGAGGTGTATCCTTTCTTTGTCAGAGCTCTGGGTTTAAATACAGCTATTCTTCAACATCCAGACTCAGATCCCAACATCTTGTTCTGGCCATCTGGCTAATATTACCATGCCGCATTAAAACTGTGTCCTTGCTAGCTTCCCAGGCTTGCATCAACCTTTTGAAAGAGTTTTATCTTTCATGATTAGAGATTCTCACATTCATTTTCAATCAGGAGAAACAAATGTATTTCATCCTAAGAAGTGAACTAGCACAGCATGTGCAAGGAAGTTCTGCTTTATTGTTTGGTTTTTTTTTCTGAAAAAAGAAAAATGTAGAAGTTAATCTGTATGACAAAACTGAGTTCCTATTACCACTACTGGGAGCCAGGGAGTGGTGAGAAGTAAGAGCACCTAAGCTAGGGCTCAGAACTCCTTGGGGTGAGAAGCACAGGCAAGTTTAGAGTTCATGGTTTATGGCCACTTTTTACCCCAGGATGTTCTGCGAGCTTTTGGGACAGACCTATCACTAAGATTGGCTGGACACTTGACACTTTTGACTTTACTGTTACCAAACTCCCTGATACCAATCAAGAAGCATGCAAGTCTGTACAGCTCTGACTTGAGTCAGCATTTGCAGACTGAACGCTTTGGAAACCCTGAAGTCTCTGAGGCTATAACCTTTAATATACTAATAAACTAAACAGGGCCAGGGCATGTGCTTGAGTATTGTCCAGCAATCATCCACCCTGTTTAACTGTAAGCAAGATCCCTGCCATGGTTTTAGTCCATGACAACTGTAGTTTCCCAGTCAGTATCTGGGCAAGATTAATGGATAGCATTAGGCCAGGGAACAGAGAATGTGCTGGGCATTGTGGAGGATGGGATGGGAGACAAGGAAGTGTTTGGTTGTGTAAACACAAACCATGCCATGCCATTTGGCGTAAAAGCCAGAGAATAGGCTCAATCTGTTTGGATTAATAATGGACTGTAGCCTCAAGGTATCCTGTCGCACCTAGATTTTACAGAGGTTGCCTGTCATGTTTTGCCGGTTTTCAGGATTTGCAGCTCTGGCTGGGTTTGCCAAACCCAGATTTAGGTTGGCAGAGATTTAGGACAGAAGATTTCAGTATCTTGGGCTAGATTGTCTGTATTGACAACACCTCACCTAACAGGGTTGTTCTAGGGCCATGTTAATTCAATATTTCAAATACAGTCTTGTTCTCCATACCAAATATGACCCAGCTGATGCTCTATAAAATGATACTTTGCTGATTTTCCTTTATTTATATCAGAGTTTATTAAGGTTGATTTTTGATTGCAAAGTACGAAGTTCACAGTTTTGTGTTCATCTGTAAGGGGTCAGTTTTGTAAGCGATGTACTCAAGATCCTGCAGTAACTGTTATGAAGATTTTCACACCTGTCACATAAGGGCTTTATTTTAGGAATATGACTGAACTATATCACCTTGAAAGGTTTTGATAAAGGTTTTGTTGCACTTTTACCCGCCTTTTTCATTTCCAAAAAACAAAGCAAACAAAAATAAGCCACTAGAAGATTCAAATTCAGTTAAGAAAAAGAGACTCAATGTTTGTATCCCTATGGCATTTTTTGTGTGAGAATACACATTCTTGTTTATAATTTGTTACCTCGAGAAACTATCTGCATATCTTTTTTACTAATCTCTTCATTCTTCCTACTGAAGGTCTGAATTTTGGACAGTACAGTGAAGCTTTTCAGTGTAGTAATTTAATTCTCTGCAATCCCTAACTTGCCTATCTCAGTCATACGTGGTAACTTCAGTGCTGACAAGCCAGTGGTAATTACTATGTTGTTCCAAACCATGGTTACCTTTTTCCCAAGGTCTTTTTGGCTGCGTTAATAGGATCATAGGCACATGATGAAATTGCAATATGTTGCTGTGGATTTGAAATACATTTCAAATCCATAAAAGGCAACATATTCATGTGGCAGGACTGTTTGTCTGGCTGTAGCTGTTTTTCTGGCATGTAGCATGTTCCCTGTAATATTTGTTCAGCCTCAAAGGAAGATTGCCAGAATGCATTCTTAGTGATGGAGTTAAGTAACACACTAGGAATGTTTAAAATCATACCCTGAGGCTCAGAGGCATTATTCTGTACAATATCTCCAGTAAGACTCTGAGCAATCTAGAGAGCATTAGAGTTGTTTCCCCCTGAATGTAATGGTAATCTATCATGTACACAGACTCAAGAACCCTTCATGTGAACTTTGGTATGACTAGGTGCAGTAATTGGACAGTGCTCAAAATATAAGGTGTGTGATAGATCCCACAGGTATGTTCTTCAATGCCACCCCCACAGTCACCCTTTCAACTAATCCAAAGGCTTCTTCTATATGTCAGAAAATTTTCAGTCAGCTACTGGACTCTGCAATACAAGTACAATAACCTATTCCTTGACCCCTTGCATCCTCTCCCAATTTGAATCAAATTTTCACCATTGGCACTTATGGATGTTCACCTGTTAATACCACTTTAGATCTGCTCTGCCTTATTTTTCATGAATGGAAATTCAGAAATAAAACCTGCTTAAATAATTGCGACTTGTTTAGCACACAGCCAGGGTATAACGGGAAACAGTAGTTGATGTAGAACAGTGGAAAGTGTTCCGATATGTTCATGCCAAACTATATTTCTTCCTTTTTATGAATGTTTCCTGTGATGGAGGACTAACACTTCCAAGATGTTGGTACATCATTTAGGCTATAAGTAGAAAACAGTGTTTAAAGTATCTAAGCTTGTTTCTTTTCATCATGCTATCATTATAGAAGCTTTCAGAAATACAGAGAAAGAAAAGCTAGCATTTGTGAGAAGACTTTTAATAAAACTAGAGTTCTTTTTGTTCTGATGTTTTCTCCTAGGCAAGTCATTTGATTTTGTAAGTGATTTTTTTTTTTTTCTGGAAAAAAATGTATATTATTTTTCCCTGTTTTAAATAAATGTGTTAAAAATAATGATAAATGTTAGTTCAAAGATCTGAAGGAGGTTTTGTGTTCTTACAATGACTTCATTTAATTATTAGAGATTCTGTACTGGCAACTGTAAGTAAGGTAATACTAAGGCAGTGTTTCAGAAATGATTCCCTGTTGCCTCCACTTTCAAAAGATCTTCCCTTCCCCATCAGACCAGATACAAGGCCTGCTACTGTGCTATTCAGGAGAAAAGGCAAGACAAGCAAAGGCCCTATAGTTCAGAAAATACTAGAAAATTCTATTAGGCCTTAAGAGAATTTGTCTTGTGATAATGACCATTGGAGTGAAACAATTGGTCTTTCTAAAAAATAGCTTTTTTTTTTTTACCTGTACAATTAGTTAGAGTTTTTTTAAAAAAAATATACTATGCAGTTTTGTCTTAAAGACAAAAAACTATGATGGGGTTGGACATAATCTATGAAATTAAATGTAGTTTGGAGGATGAAGTTGAAGTTTTTCCCTAAAAAAAGGTATTTTGAACAAATGTCAATTATAAACTGTGCTTAAAGACATTTAATCTCACGAGCAGATGCTAACATGATAGACTTATTTTTGCTGCTCTGGTCAACACAAGAACAAATTACTATGATGCTCTCTACATCTTTGATTCCTATTCTTTGCTTTGGTGTTGATTGTGATTAAAGTCACTGGGTTTCATTACTTAGTCATTTTATATTAATTCATACCTTCCTCCTGGGTCTTTTTGTAAGTTTAATTTCCATGTTGTGTTAGGCAAAATTTTCCTTAAGATAACAGTGGTAATAAAGACTGATGGCATCTTTACCTAATGGAGCTATTTTGTGAATCTCTATCAAGCTTTTCTCATTCTGCCAAGAGCAGAGCATCTGTGATTATTGCAGTGTAGTTTAAAGCACTCCATTTGAAACAGAGACACAAGTTCTGCTTTTGACTGCCTAAGTGAATTTCTCTTTCTCTACAATAGAAGCCGCATGTCTGTTGTGGAAAACAGTATTTGACCACACAACACTGAGGACTATCATCATGGTCAGAATAAGAAATGACTTGGAGAATGGTGCATCAACTAGTTCTCTTTTTCAAGAGATAGTGGACTTTAAACCATTACTCTAATTAATATTTTCAGGTACCCTTTTGCAATCTTCACCCAGTAACAGCATTTCCAATTAATTAAATTTTGTCCAAGTACATTCAAATCTGCCTTTCTTTCATGTGTGTGCAGTGGAAACTCACAGAAATCTCAGAAAGGGAGGCTGTCACTCTCTAAGCTAGAATTTGTCTAGGGCAGAAGGTTTAAAGGCATTTCCTGTAAGAATGTGCTTGGAAATCTTCACTGCAGCTAGGAGCTTTCAAGTTCTTGCATTGAATGTCATCTAGAAGAATATTATTCTGTCCTAGATGTCTGTAATATCTCAGACAGTGATTCAAAAAACGTACAACTTGAGGGTCCCCCATAAAATCAGTTAGATAACTTGACGTAACACTTGTTGCTATAATCTATTTTAGCTCTTTTATCTATGTTCATTATCAAAATCTTTAGAAAACTTTAAAGGATATATTTTCACATCATTCCTTCTCATGTGGAATTTTTCTCACCTTTTATTTCATTCAGGTAGAAAGACCTTCTTCAGGTAGGGTGGAATACCAAACAAAAATTGCAAGGAAGACAAAAGGTTAAAAATGCAATATATCCTTCTATTGTAAACATTGTTTAGGTGCAAGAGCTCAGTAACCGTGCTAAGACAACCAACCATTTAATGATGAATCTTTCAAGTTTTCTCTGTGATGTAGGTATTGGATGTGGACTTTCTCCTCTCTATTTGTAGTCCTTTTCATGAGAAATCATGTTATTGCTTATGGCAGTACATGGTGGCAAACAAGGCTTTATGTCACAGAAGCCTGGGATTAACAAGAGAAATTGACCTAGCTTTTTTGCTTTGCTGTGCTCCTCTGTTAGTTTGTTTTTGTTTTGTTTTGTTTTGTTTTTTTTTCTTTCCCAGAATCTTTGTACTAAATGAGTTGAAGTAGATTTGGTTTGTACTTCTCAGAGTGGATTCAGTGTGACATGTTATGGGAAGTTCTGGCAGAAATATGTGGTAAGTAGGTCACAACAGCTATGTTGATTAGCATATTGGCGATTTACAACCACAGTATCAGTTATAATGTGACAGACGAATACCATAAAATTCTGTGTATTTGTTGGGAGAAGGAATTTTTCCAGCATTAGACCAAGCTGAGTAACCATGCTGTACTAGCAATGTATTTATTTTTCTTAAAACTGTAACCCCCTCATGAAATGTTTTTAGCCCTCAGCTTAGCCTGAGGCCAAATCCAAGGAAAGTAGCCTAAAGCTCATGATGAATGTTTACTGACTTTTGTGGTGAGTGTTTCTCAGGAGTAAATTGTAAAGAGCATGTGAGCTGCACTTTATGTTTCCAGCTTCAGGCTGTGGAAAGGAGTTGGAGAAAAAGGTATGCCATTTAAAATTACCCCCAAATTATGTTCACAAAATATGCCTCACCTTCTCATAATTTTGCATACTGAAATTACTAAATATTGCATTCCCTACCAGGAAGTCAAATACACCTACCTCATGTGGTTTAAATAAAATAAGAAGTAGGTTCATTTAGCAACAAAGACAGATAATTCAACATGAAAATCTAGAGGCTGAGAAATGATCTTGGGAGCTTCTAGGTGAACTTTGAGATTTGCCACAAGGGAAGTCTGCAGCAATCCTTTCCCTTGATTACCAGCAGGATGTGCATTGCCTTTTTCCTACTGTCTTTATTCATGTTTCAGCAGCCTGCCACATGCAATATGCCAAAGCCCATACAAAAACCTGCCTGTGTAACACACACAAATGTGTGCACATGAATGCACATACACAGCTCATTTCAGAGGACTCACAGAGCCTTAATAAAAACTGCTTTCTGAGTAGAGAATTTATTGCGATATAATTGCACAAGCTCTTTGCTGAACACAAGAATTTTTACAAAATATATTTACAAGCTTTTCTGCTGTGACTATCATGGTTATGATCTACTTCCATAGTTCAACATTTTTCTGTTTTAATTGCAGTCACATATTTTCATGCGTGTCAAAAAAGGTTTCACTGGACATAGTAGTCAATATTAATAATCTCTTTCCACATAGCACCAATACGTATGGATGTTATACTTACCTGTACAATATTTTGAGAAAACTTGGGTAGCATATCAGTACTGGAGGTGAACTTTGAGGTTTGGGTATGACAACTTAAAGCTGATTGACTGAAAACACCCAATCTTATTCCAGACAACAATGATATTTTTCGAATAGATGTCTATCAATGCAAACTCTCTACATTTTAATTTTTTTTTCATGGTCAACTATGATGTAATTTTTAATATAATTTTGGAATAATTTTTAAATAAAATTTCAAAATATGTAACTTCTTATTTGAAAACAAGAGACAAAGCAAAACATGGAAAACAATGACTGATCTGAAAGCCATAATTTGAAAGAAAATAAATCATGTATTTCTGCCTTTGTATCAGGTAAAATCAGAAATCACTTTCAATCAGCTCTTCACAGCTGAATAGCACACTGCTCTGTATAACTGAGGAATAAACACACTGACAGTGACTAGACCTGGCTTTTGGAACTGTATTTTTTTTTAGTTCACAAAGCAAGGAAACACAGAATACTGACTAAACCAGGTCCAGTCACTTCTTTTAAATCATCATTTCAAAGCTGAAAACTATCTTATGCAAATTTGTGGGAATAGCAAATCTTAGACCACATCAACTGCAATGCTCTCTGTTACCTCTAGAAAAAAGTCACTTTCCAGACATCTATCATTTTACTTTTGCTTATGTATAATAAGAAGCAGTTCTAATTTTCTTCATGAACTTTAGGTAAAAACTGGGCTCCTTCCACTTACATATTGTCCAGTAGGGTTTTCTAGCAAAGTAGGAGAAAAAATTAGTATAATAGGATGAAAGCAATCTCTAATAGGAGTGAATTATAGACCAGTTATAGTAAAGGGGTTCAGGTAAAGAATAAGTTATAGAAGTAGAGTTTTTAATATTTTCAGCAGGTCAACCTAGTGAGACATATATGCATATAGTTAGGTGAATTTGTAATTTTACAATCTTATCATTAACAAATTCCAATTTATGAAGGGGGAAGGTAAATGTGTATTATTGTGCTGGCCATGTATAATAGAAAAGAACATATATATTCTTTTCTAGAACATATATGTTCATGTATGGACATATATGTCCATAATGCTGCTCCACCCGAACAAGCCACATCAAAAAGTTGTCAAAGTATGCTTTTGAACTGGTGGAGTCAATATTTGCATGACCTAATTAACAAAAAGAATCAAGCCTTCTGTCTTAAGGAATAGGCCTACATAATTTATTTCCCTCATCTGAGGAAGTATGGTAGGACAGATAAAAATGCTGAACTACACAACTGTAGATGATCTCTGCATGCTTTAAGTAGCTTATCTAAAACATAATTTCATCACGATTGTAAAATATTTAAGGCCAAGTTGCTCATTCTGTGTTTGCCTTGTATATATTTTGCTGTCATCTGAAAAAAACCCAAACCATATATTTTTGCATACACGCATATATATGTACATTTAGGCATATATATGTATATATGTGAAATATATATGATGAAATATACTTCTATGCATATATCTTTAGGAATGCTCATTGATTACTGATAAGTCATCAAGTATTTTGGTTTTTAATTTATTCTTTTTGGTTAATATTAAATCCTGAAAATACTCTCTAATGTTTAACTTCTTTAACCTCACTCTGTTGCACATTTATACTTTCTGTTACCTTAAATATTTGGGAGCATGTTTGTAAGTCACCCCTGCAGGGTCCAGTGCAGTCTCAACAAAGTGTAAGCATTGGGACAGCAAGCAAATGCATCTTCAGTGTATAGCACCTCATTTAGCTGTGACTGACAGGTGCAAAATGCTACTGAATCAGAAATGACAGGTATACTAGTGGCAAGCACAGAAGATTCACAAACTAGATTTTTCTGGGAGCATCATCTGCAATGGATGTTCCCATATGCCTAATATAGGAATATCTAATTACAATTTTCATGTGTTAAAGCGAGGGAAAATATTGATAGAATAAAATAGAAATCCCCAAAGAACAGAGCCCAGATGTTCTTCATAGTGATTTTAGCCTTAGGAAACTTCGGGAAACAGAAGTGGCTAGAGGCTCAGGGTAAATTTTCTGGGTGGTATGCAAGGAATTACATACATAATTCCAGCTGTTTTTAATGGGATGTGTCTAATTCCTTATGTACCAGGTTGAAAAATTGCCCACAGACTTTCAAAGAATTTACTTTCATGCAACCTTACTTTTAAACCAGAATCTTCAGGTAGAATCAAACAGTGCATAAGAAGCAACCAATACAGAAGAACTCTTCTTTTCTTGATTCTAGGACAAGAAAACATTGAAAATAAAAAATCTGCAGAAAGAAACCTGTCTCTCCTCTGTAGTGATCGTGGCATTCCTTTGTCCTGGATTAGAGCATTGTTTGAATAAGTGGAATTTTAACTAATCTGAGATTTTTTACAAGAGAGACATCACTATGGGCCTAGTGATTACATCTTTATTTGATGGGACACAGCATTTAAGGAGACCTCCTAGGTCATTATGCCCAGTTCCACTTGCTAGCACGGTCAAATATGTCAGATAAGATTAATATCGATCATGTAATTCAAAAATCTGTGTGAGTCTAACTTTTAATATGCAGGGGTTTTATTTAACCCTCCTGTGATATAAAAATAAACACAAGAACAAGATGTAGAATTTGATTTTGAGAAGAAAGAGTTTCACAAAACTGTTTTCAGTGGAATAAAGGAGGGTTCAAAGGCTGATTTACTATCTTGGAAAGACAGTAGAGAAACAGAAAAGAGACTGAAAACCACATCTCTAACACCCATTTCTCTCTTTCTATTATTCTTGTCATGTGCAAAGGTGTTTTTCCTGATGCTTCTGCTTCTGTTGCCATTAATTTACATTTTGAAAAATAGGTTTTGCTGAAAAGTTAGTGGCCATAAATTGGTTCTTTATGACCCTTCTAGTCCATTTGGCTATGGAATGAAACAACATTCAGCCTGAAAGGGAAAAGCAGCTGAGAGTGACAGTGAATTTCATAAAGGGCACATAAGAGGCTGCAAGGAAGAGCCTGAATCATCCCCCATCTCTGCTTCTGAGTTATTAGGCCACATCTCACTCAAAAGATTAAACATTTTATCTCACAGGTCATTCCATTTTATTGCAGTGTTGCCTTTAGCAATGCTATAGTTAAGGCTCTGTCAGTGTTTCTATTATAGGCCCCTATTTTCTGGAATTTATAACTTAGGGCTAGAAATTCCCTCTGGGTTAAAACTTGGCAACCGCATAGTAGGTCTTTTTTCCAGCAGAGAATTTCTCCCCCATCCACTCTCCACTTTTCAGCCTATATTTGAAGTAGATGGGAATGCCACAACCATCTACTTAGAAATTTAAACTGTATTTCATCTACCTAAACCCAAGAAATTTCAAAAGGTGTTTAGTTCTTAATGCAGAAATGCATGCCAGAGAGATCTGGGAATGGATGAGAAACTGGAAATGTGAAGTGGGCACTCTGTGTGTGTGTATGCATGTATGCATGTGCACGCACACGTGCGCATCTGTGTGTGCACGCAGTCTCTCATTTTTCCACAGCATCGAGTGCCATGTTAAAATGATGATGGAACAGCTAATGAACTTTTAGAGAAATTAATAACAGACAATTGCATACACATCTGTAAAATAGCTATTGCATACAGGTTTGTTCTACTACATTCAGTGATCCACTCCTATGTATTAAAAATAAAGATTCTTAGTTTAGAACAATTTTAAATGTCTCAATAAAAACAACACCCAGTACTAATGTGGTCACATAAATTGCTTTGCAGCAAATTCCTCTCAAGATATAGCCCAAAATAATGAGTCCAAATGGACCAGAAATAAAGAGAAAGATGAAATCGGGGTGGATAATTTAATTGGTTTACCTCCCTTTTTATGCTAAGACTTGTTTTATATGTTAAAACACTCAGTAAAAGATCAACTGCTGAATAATGAAATGAGTAATGTGCTGGGGCAGCCAAGATATCCTTATTTAGCAAAGCACTCAAACAGATTCCAAGATACGTTTCTGAAACAAGACCCACTCACACCAAGCTGTAAAGCAAAAAGCCCTGCAAGGAGTGGAGATTGAGAAAAGAATAGCAGAA
Organism: Eurypyga helias; assembly: GCF_000690775.1. Classification (NCBI taxonomy): domain Eukaryota; kingdom Metazoa; phylum Chordata; class Aves; order Eurypygiformes; family Eurypygidae; genus Eurypyga; species Eurypyga helias. Next base: position 11,759 of record NW_010240477.1, on the reverse strand, counting down.
AGAACTTAAACCAGCTCGGGAAATAGAGTGGGTAGAAGAGAAATAAAATCAGTCAAGGATGATATCAGAGAGAAAGGGGAAAAAACATCTGGTAAGCAGAGAAAAGGTAACCTGTGTGGGAAGTGGAGAAGGAGGAAATGGTAGAAGAAGACAAAAAAAGTAACCCAGACTCTTACAACTACTTTTAGTGGCAGCTGTAGTCATCACATTTAAATTTTAAACTGACATATTCTTCATAATACAAATATAGGAAAAAAAAAAAAAGAAACAGGAGGACAAAGGAGGCTAAATAGTTACAGAAAATAGGACCCTTCTATTTTTAGCTCAGTTGTTCAATGACAGCCCAGATCAGTAGCGACTGAAAATTATTTCCATCTGTGCTGGCTGTTCCATGAAATCTTCTGATGATGGTGGTTCATTTACTACTGCACAGGTCACTGTTCCATGGATGCTTCATCCAGAGCTAATACTAAGTGGCAACTTTGGAATTGCAGAAGAGAAGAGGGCTATGGCAAATGGACTAACCCTTCCCTTACTCAAGGGAATTGCTGTTGTATTGCTGTTGCTCCCACTTAACTTGCAGTAAGACTCTTATTCCAGCCTCTCTTATTGTAACTAAAGATCTTATGATAACAGAGTAAAAGAAAGATGGTGTGGTGAGTCGATAGAGAAAATTCCTGCTTTGTTAAACCAAATGCACTTGTCACAAGTTTTACTTCCCTAAGTGCATTCATATAGGTGTTTAACACCTCGAAGTGATACTGCAGCAGAACACATTGCTAGAAATGAGCAGCACTCTGCCATATGATCTGTAAAGTGCTTCTATCATTTCTTTTATGAGCAACAGAAGAGAGAATAGAATCCTGTGTGCAGCCTAACCATATGAAATTAACAGTAGGTTTTCATGTTACACCCATCGTGTTATTTTCGAATGTGAGACTACAGTATTACTACCTGGGGATCCCAGATTTGGGTGACCTTAGCCAAGATAACAACACACTGACTACATCAAGTCTCATATCTGTAAAATGACTATGCAGTTAATGTTGAGATGGGGACATGGAAGCTATTGCTTTCAACACACCTTATGGGGGGATATGTCATTTTCTTAACAAAAAGTAAAAAGGCAGATGGGTATGTGCACCCTACATCCTTGTCTCAGGTTGCATATATTCCCCCTACACTTACTTCTTTTAACAAAATTTGTATAAAAGCACTGTAGACATTGTTTAAAATGACCCTTTTCCTCTCTCCAGTTAAATTTCAGGATGTTGTAACTGTTTCTGTTACAATAAAAAAAGAAGCAAAGACTAAAGAAGATGAAAATTGTGCAATCATCTTATGTGAAAAGGTAAATATAGCATATTTTTTGGTTATTTTTATGCTGACATGTCAGGAAGAAGAAACTGTAATCTGCATTCTCTTCCTACTGTTTGAAACTTGTGGAGTACTTAACTAAAGTTGTTTTTCTCCTTCAAAACATTTCATTAAAACACAAATGACTTTCTCCCTCTTCTGCCAAAAGAACTCTCACACCATGTAATTAAATCTCTGTTTTAAAGTACTTTTCTCAGCAAACACAGACTTCTAAGTTGAAGACTGCATAATAGATGTTATTAACTATACTTATAAATAGAAAATGTGTCTTGTAAAACATTATATTTGCTGAATGAGTTTGCCTTTTTCCAAAGTCATCTCCTTATTAATGACTCATGAGTTCCTGTTCTATTATTTAAAAATAATGTAATTATAGACTATTCTGGAATAATTTGATGTATCTTATGTTCATATCCAAACCTATTAATTAAATGAAGCATAAGTATTTATAATGTGCTCTATGCTTCTATTATTCAAGCTAATCCTTTTAATCCTATTTAAATTGGAAGATAGAAGTTAATCCCAATAATATCTCTCTACAAACAAATATTAATAAACCTGTTTCGGTCTTTGTTCTCCCTTGTCACCTGTCCTGGAAGTGATGAGTGAGTTGTCCAGTTTACTCTAGGTAGTAAACAATGGAGATGAAAAGCAAGGTATGTAAAATTGCCGCTTCATATCTAAGGCCACAATAACAAAATGTGGAAGTAAAAGCACTGTACTGCATTGTCCTGTATCATGTCTCTTTAAAAACTAAGCACTGCTTAGCAGTATTTCTGAACTCCTGAATCTTTGTGATGCCACAAACCAGCACTAGAGCAATGCGTGTGTCCAGACCCTATACTGGATGGAATTTTAATATGTCATGTATTACAGGCAGCATTTCAATGTCGAGCTATAGCTTAGAGGAATCCATTAACTGGTAATTTCTATAATTTGACCTGGCTTTTGGAAACCAGCAATAACATAAGGACACCATGTTCAATATGCAATTTTGGACTTGTACTACGGTACTATGCTCTGCACATATGGCCAGTCACTAGAAACCGGAAAAGAAGCAATTGTTTTTTCCCTGCTGTGAGCAATGGTTTTGAACATAACTCACACTGGTTTCATGCTGGCTTTTCTCCCTTTAGCCCCAAAACATAAGCGTGAACTGAGCTTCTACAATTCCTTTGGGCAAAAGAAAACCATGCTGTGTCTACACAAACCTATAGGTCAGTTTTTGTCCAAGGACACATATCTAAAATAGATCAGCCTACCAGGACAAGCTTTTTTTTTTGTTAGGCGAAGATATAATTCATTGCAGATGGAAAATTAAAAAGGATGCTGAACTTTATGAATTGCAACACACTAGCTAATTTTCTTAAGGACGATCCAAGTATTGAAAATTGTAAAATATCTTTTTGGATAGAGTATATTAAGAATATCCTTTCTATTTTAAAATGTTAAGGCCTGTCAGCGAAGTGAATGTACTGCAACTAGCTGATAAATTAAAGAAAAAAGTATTGAGAACTGGATATTGTACATGAAGGAATTCCAAAGTAATTTAAGATTGAGTGGTTGAACAGCTGACATAAATATATGGCTTTTGATTTAAACTGGCCACTATGCTGGAGAACTAGAATGTAGCAGATGGGATTTTTTCCCTCCTGTAACTGAAGAAAGAATCATCCAGGCCAAATACAGATCAATACCTTTCTCAGTACCATGAAAATTAAACAAAATTATAAACAAACACCAGATTTTAGAATACAAAGATGGTCTGTTAGAGTATGGACAAACAAGCAGAATTCCATAAAGAAAAACTGTTACTCAAAAGAGAACGATTTAAATGCTATGCTAAAATCCCATAGGATGAACTAATCAGGAGAGTGAGTAGGTGGAGAAATAGAGTTGTTACACGTAAGAAAAAAAAAAAAAGGAGTATTAAGAGTAGAAACAAACAGTTGAAACATGCTAAAAAGTGGAAAAGACTGGTCAGTGAAGCAGGAAATTTTGCATTTGACACAATGTTTAGATGGGTCAAACCAAATAAATAATGTAGTGTACACCAGAAAAGCTTCAAAAGATTAGATGTTAGTAGGTGAAGTTCAGTGCTGCAGTGTAAAAGTAAATCATACTGAGAAATGTAACAAGCACTGTACTTAGTTTTTGAAACAGCTGTGCAGTCATTGTGACTAGTGGATTGAAAGCATTCTGTATGAAGTGGGATTTTAAAAAGCAAGCAATGTGTGAAGACCTATTTTTAAAAAGAGATAAAAAATAGTAACGGAAATACTCCATTAAATAAATCAGTCCCACAGCTTCATGGTGAATACCTGTGTATGGATACCATCCCTCCTAAAAGCTAAAAAAGTAGGAAACATTTCAGAACTTGTTCTTAATTTACAACAAAATTATGTAAAAACAAAGATATACAGAAATGAACTAAATGGAGAAGATACACCTTCTTAATTAAGACATTACTTAATACCAGTAACAGGAGGACATGAAAAAAGCCTTAAAAATATTATTTATCTGATGTTTTGTTTCCTAACTTCTATGTTTTGTAGTTTTTGTAGAAGTTTTTTTTTAAACATAGTGAAATGCAAAGCTCCATGGAACTAATTTTCACAAGGAACTGTCAAATTCAATAATTTAGTGGGATCCATAATTTATATGCAAAGTAGGTAATGTAGAAGTGGAAGGGTTTCAGAATGAGTTCACAGAATGAATTCTACATAGTGGCAGATTTTGAGAAAGAGATGCCTATGGACAGGTTATTCTATATGACCTTCTATAATTCTTTTACACAATTAATAGAAGATTGTGACTACTGCCAAAGCAGAACACCAGACCAGAGGTAGTTTTCCTCATTAACACCTTGTCTTCCTACCCTGGGCTCCTGGGGTTGAGCCATACCTTCTGGGAATACCTCTGCAGCATTAGATAATACACACTAAACATGCAGGAAGCTTGACAGAGAAGATGACTTGCGTAACATGTGAAGCATGACAGCTGTGGAAGACAGGTTAGTTGGTAGTGTCCTTGAGTAGGCCACTTGAACACCGTGATGGACAGCCAGAGAAGAAATAAAGAACATCTGCTTTCTGTTCTCACCCACCATTTGTAACCGGTGTTACAAATCTGTCCCGCCACACAATTCTTCTAATTAAGAGCCTTTGAGATTAGACAGTGAGCTCCTAACAAGATGTTAGGCTGAAGAACAGTGGACATCCACCACTGAGGTCTGCTTCCAAGTCTCCTTTATTCAGATAAGCTAGAGGCTAGAAACATGACACCTACTAAGGGGCAAATTTTGAAAATACCTGATTTTTCACTTCTCACCATAATATTTAAAGTCAATCTTTCTTTCCTTCTACGTTCAGATGTAGAACAAGGAGTTGGAACAAGCTGACATTCTTGTTTGCTTTAACAGGCAGGTGGTTTGCCTGTGCTTTACATTCCAATAGTGATGGATGCCCTTAGGCAACAAATCCTTTTGCAACATTTTTGTTGCTTAGAAAAAATGTTCAGGATTTGTCCTATTTGTTTCCTTAATTTTTTTTTTCTAGGTACCTTTTTAATTTTAGGTGAGGGAGGATGAATCATAGATAGAATCATAGAATCATAGAATGGTTAGGGTTGGAAGGGACCGTAAAGATCAAGATGTAGAAGATTTTACTTTTCAACACTGCATTATTTTTTACAGTCTGCTGTCATGCTTTCACTTTCCAGTTTTTGAAATGGAAATGTATATGCTGTTATGGATCTCAGGAATGAGTTTATGCAAATTTCAATACCAAAATTTACAGTAGTCTTTCTTAGTACTATTTGTTATTCAGTGCTGCCTCAGTCATGATTTGTTGATTAGAAAAGATTATGAGAAAAGGTAATAAATTGAATTTTGGGAGAAATCTAGTGAAGTGCTGAAGTTATTTAGGTAAAACTTTTCAGTTTAAATATGAGACCTTTCAGAGTATCTTTTATCCTACCAGCCTCACTCACACAATTGTAGTAGTGCAGTCTAAATTTTGAACTGTGACACTTTCTGTCAACATCAAGTTCTTATCGTATGAAGTGTATAAGTGTGTGCAAGTTTGCCAGTTTACATAAAGATAGCATCCCATATTCTTTTAATAACCTTTTTGGAGGCAGAAGAAAGGAAGTGATATTCACAAGCACTAAGACGAGCCTGCCGATGCAAGTCAGCATACTGCTGTTAGTCTCCCTATCCTCAGCCTCCATTCAGTGGTGACGGACAGCTTATTCTAGAAGA
>NW_010240477.1:0-6108 GCF_000690775.1 Eurypyga helias | reverse complement strand
CTTCTGAGGGAAATGATCTTTCCTGATTTACACTGGAGAGAGCCTGGAGATTGTCCTTTCTAGGCTGAGGTCAGTCCTTGGGAATAGCCACTCCAGCAAGGATCTCTTCAAAACCAGTTATATAAATTTAGTAGTAAACATGTTATACTACAGATATATCACAGAATAAACCAACTTTCAAGTAATGGAAGAGTACTTGCAGTTAAAGTAAACCAACCTGTGCATGGTATAGACTGCCATAATGTTAAATATGGAGACCAAATTGATTCAAGATATAAAATATTCACTGAGGCCAATGTATTAAGAGAAGGTAAGACCCTGTGTATTTCAGTGTTTTTCCAAGAAAAGGTAAGTCCATAAATTTTGAAAGAGCTGTATCCTCTCCATTTCATTAATTAGGTTTTTGTAGCTGTCACTTACTCCCACTAGTCATCTTAATTAATCATTATAAACAAGTGATGCACAACTGAGTTTGAAGATACAGAGATTACTAAGGAAGTGAAATTGCAGAAATTAAATTGCGACAGCGCACAATGCTCCTGATCAATCATCTCCTAATTTTCAAAGTCTGCCAAGAGATGCCAACCCTTAACGTTTATTTGTGCCACGGTGATAAGAAGTGTTCTTAATGGTGGTTCCCTTGTGTTTTGTTTTCTCTCTCAAGGGTCTCGTTGTAAATAAGAGGCTCCGTTTTCATGTGTTTTTATGATGAAGCATTGTAGCTAAATGAATGCCAGGGGACGCCTCTTAAACAAGTAGGCTACGGAGGAGCAAACCTGTTAAAAGAATATATTTCCTCTTTGTACAGAAAAACAAGTCCTGTGTAATGAATGCTTGTACTGAAACTTTATGCACATTTAAAGCATAGTTTAAAGAAGTGTTGCTTGTTAAGGGAAATGACCTAACAAGATTTTTGTACAGCAAGCAGCATTACACCATAGTGTACACTGGGACCTTTAATAGTACATACTAATTACGAAATTATATGGTTTAAAATAATTGCTTTTCTGTCCACTTTAGAAGACCTACAAGTCAGCTTCAACTCTATGGTGGCTAAGGATCTATAGAGCAGTGTTGTACAGGCAGTGTGTGTACACAGGTGGTCATGTATGTATATAGAGGTATATAAAACCAAAGCTGCAGGGATGGAGTTCTCACTTTACAATAGTTTTACTATGGCCACACCATGCACTTTATCTACACAATTATTTATACCTGGAAAATAATCAGGGCCAGAGGCATCCTATGAAACTTAGAATTTCCATTGACAATATGAGTTTCGGGGAACGAAGAAGCTCTCTGGAGCTCCTGAACTCTACAGGGCTGCAGGAGACACTAAGAGGCCTGGGGTGGTCAGACACACCAAGGAGCCAAGTGATGGGAGCTGGACTGGGGACTGCCTGCAGCAACATCTGTAGCTCAGTGAGGTGACTAAGCATCTTAACCCATACCCATGAATCTTTCATCAATTCGATGAGCTTTTGATAAGGACCCCAAACTCCCAGCAGTCAGTACAACAGGAAATAAACACATATGTAACTATTTCTACAGTATATCAGTGAAGATAGACCCAAATGTTTAAAAAGAGATATGCAGTTTTCTTTGCAAAAGTATAAAGCTGGTATATCAGAGTTGGGATTCTCCAGTCCTTACTCATAATTATGTTACCTTTTACAATAGTTAATATTGCTTTACTTTTTTTACATTCAATTCACATCACTGGCAAACTTTTAGTTTTTTTGCTGTGCTGAGGAATAGAAGTAACAAACATTCCTGCAATAAGAGTAGCTTGGTAATTATCCTCTTCCCATACAGCTCCTAACTGGTTGTCACATTGCAGAAGTTATGTTTAAAGAAACCACATTTTATTAAGTATTGCCAGAAGACAAAAGAACAGAAAACAGCAGAAAAGAAAAATGGTCATCAAAGTATTTACTGCTGAGGAGTATGTGCTGTGTTTTTCACCATTTGCTGTATTTATTGGAAAATCAATGGTAGATCTCCTCCAGTGTGACTACTGTGTGACAAACTCTTATTATAGGCTAACGTTCCATTACACCAGTTCATTTGTGTAAAACTTTTTGCTGGAGTGGCAAATATCGATAAGATTTTAGACTGAAAAGCAAAAAGAGCACTCTCTTCAAAAGGGAAGGGACATCTCTGACAGTGCAGTTCATTAAAAGGCTGGAAAAAATGTGTTAGGCGTCATTTGTGGTATAAAATAAAGTAGTTTGTGGTTACTTTACAAGGTGGAAACAAATCTTTTATTGCCAACCTTGGTAGAATTTTTAGAATGTGTTCACTCATACATACATATATTACAAACATACTATCCATATACTCAATATTTAAATTTAATTATGTCTTTAGTGGGGTAGTTGTTAGAATTGCCATTCTAATGCTGTGGAAAGATTTTAAAATTTTTTAGCAGTTTCTTCTGAACTGAGGTGACTGTATGCTTCTGAGCATTTTTATCACAGTGTTGAACTGCACTGGAGACAACTCATGTATGTGTTTAGTCTGAGCTCTGATTAAGGCACCCAACCTTCTCTCTTAGTGAAAAATTGTTGCTGTTAGGCCAACGTTTACAAAATTAGTGAGGAACAAAATGTGGACATGAAGGTGTCTCACTTTGTGTTTATGACTCTAGTTGTATGCATAATAGTGAGTTCCACTTGATATATTGAATTGCCTTTCATATTCAGTGTTTAGCTGCATTTCTGACTAATGTTGAGCTTTCAGACTGGTATCCTCCTGACAGTTTCAAAGTGGTTTTGACCGTGTTCAACTCCTTTCCCTGTAGGGGGTTAATCTCATAAAGATTTCAGCCACACAAGTACTAGTGTCAGGGGTATAATGATCACTTTGAAGTTTGTTTGCTTTCCAGTGCATTTAAACACTTTAAGTGTTCCAGAAATAGGATTAGATGCCCCAGTGAATTCATTTCATTTACCCCCAGCAGTGGTTTTCCAATACTATATGGTGTTTACATGGTATCAATTTAGTGGCATGCTGATTTCCAAGATTCATCCCCTCCCCTATCAATTTTCTACCTCTTGATCCTACTTGAAAATTGCTGTATTATGGGGCAAATGATTATGATAAAAGGAATATTAGGACTCTGGTATCTTCTTGTTTCTCACATTTTTGGGGATTTTCATCTATGGAATTATTTGTAATATAAAATTTAGTGACAAAAAGTCAGCCGTTAGAATAAATGGATTTTTGAATTCTGAGAAAGGCTACTTGTTTAAATGTGAAATTTTTTCCTTGAACAGACATGCTTCATTTAAATTACACTTGTTCATTTTTTCTAAGTTAAAGATTTTGCACATTACAAAGTTGCATAGGCGTTTTAGGTGAGAAACCATAAACGCTGGGAACATGGAATTGTCTTGCTTTTCTCTTCTTTAACACCATAAGCATGTTATTCAGGAAAAGGGAAATACTTTCACTTGCTTTTATTTGTGCTTGATATTTTTCTTCTAAATCCTTTTATACAAACTAAAAAGCCTCAAAATCCACTTCAAGTTAGTGATGTCTGGAACACAGTATTTTTAAACTTTGTGCTTTAAACCAAAATACTTTTGTTCGATTATTGGCCCTCGAAAAAGAAGTTATTAAGAATTGCTGGTTTTAGTGGAAATGGCAATCTGAGAAACCCCTAACAATCTGAGTTTCAGCTGGCTGAGTGTGCATTCTATATAGTCCCTCCCTGTTCACATCTCTCCCTTTCAGCAGCCTGGGTGGGAATTCTATGTATTAAAAATAGAACAAACCCTAGGAAATAACATTTTCAATTACATCACAGTCAGTATTTTCTAACTTCATGTGTTTTAAATACAATGAGGAGTGATTTTTGTTCTAATTCTCAGAAGTCATATATGATCCAATTCATCCTCAAAATAGGCACATAAAACGGGGATCATGGGGCACTTTTTTATATAATTCTATGTGAACAGGAAATGCAGTGATTTCATTCCATTGTGGAAGATGCAGTAGACTGAGATCCATTAGCAGGTGATTTCCTGAAATCTGCATGGGTAGCAAGATACTTTTGAAAGCCCAGGGCTTCTGCAAAGCTCTCTAGACTACCTATCTTAATCAATAGCTTCTTTCCATTATACACGTAATTCTGTTGCTTCATAATTGCAGTTATGGGAAGCCAACTGAATCAGGGAGGGAAGCACATACCCCAAAAACCTGCTTGTTCTCTAACATCAGATTTCCAGTTCCACTATCAGAAAATATGTATGTATCTATATCTCTACCATTTGATTGCAATCCTACTGAAGCTTTAAGGTTCCTGGGCAAAGGAACCTTACATGAATTTAATGAGAAAAATCAATCTTGAGGCCAGTCCTGCTTCTTTTCTCCATGCATCCTTCACAGATTCTGAAAGTTTTCATTGCTTTTTCCATACAGAGTTAGATTCTGTATTTTTCCCAAGTCTTGTCATTTGACACTCATTCCAGAAGTATTTGCTACTGCAGCACCTGTTCACTTTTCTCTACTCTCCATGCTAATTTCTCAGTGAGAACTAGTTGATACATCCCCACATCTCCAACTTTTTTAAACTGCATTAAACTTCATTCATCTTCTTTTTATTACGTGACCAGAACATGAAACTTAGTTGAGATTTTTCTTTTTTAATTTTATTTAGCTGAAATGGGAATAGAGAATGCTCTCTGGTGTTTATAAAGAATTAAGAGAACAGGGAAAAAAGTCTATTATCAATTAGAAAAGACCTTTTTTCTGCAGCATTTCATTTCTAATGACTTTTTCCATAATAAAATATCTCATGCTGCTGCAGAACCAGTTAAATGGTTTATATTTGGGGCAATAAAGGTTTTTTTACTTCTATTACCAATGGGAAATATTAGGGAGGTCTTTGACTGTACATGCTATATGAGCAAACACCACTTAAGCCAGGCTCTGCTTCCTAAACAAGTATTTAATCTCCTCATTAAAGATATATGAAACTAGAAATCAATGAGCACTAGTGGTTAGAGCTTTTTAGCGGAACTAATGGGTACACCTTGTCTAACATTAGAAACTTCACTTGTGGTTTACAGCTGCTACACATGGAGAAACATGAACCTAGAAAGAAAGACTTTCAATTGTGCTAATAATTACACTGGATAAGCAGGTCACATAAATATGTAACATAAAAAATCAAACATTAGAAACTTCACATTTCAGTCTCTTAAAAGACACTGAGCTCTTACTCTAAACCTCTAGATAACAGCAATAATCATGCTGTGTCTTGAATAAAAATTCAATTTAGTCTGTTATAAATCCTTCTACAGCAGGAACAATCAGAAGCTTAAAATGCTGGAGTTGGGAACAGTGTGAACTGGAGAGTGCATGACAAGATTTAACTGAATATTTGCAGTGCAGATATGATCTATTTTGTTTCCAAAGCCAACAATAGAAAAAATATTAACCCCATAAACTGAAAAAGTACATGATACACTGATACACTGTATCAAGCACAAATACTCTGTATTTCTGCCTCTACATCTGATTTGCATTTAAATGATTAGCAGTAGAAATACTTCAAAATGTTGAAATTGCAGGTTGTATTGTCTGTCTTGTGTGGAGATGTGAGGACGTATGGCACTGGAATTGTAAAATATTTTTTAACACTGGTGCAAAATCTTTTTTTTTCCCCATTGCAAGGAATCTCCCTTGTTTTACAGGAAAACAGTTTTGTCTAAACAATGATGATATTTTAATTAGAACTTTGGTTACCCTAAACTAAGGTGGGATATATGAGTGATATAGTTCTCTCCCTGTACATTGTACATTTGCAATTTCAGAAGTAGCTATTTCATTGAGATCAAGAGATACCTATTTTACCTAGATGCAAAAAGTCAATACTGAAGTACAAATCTTCACACCTAAGAGGTTATAGATTTGCATAAAATGTTAGTGTCTTTGCAGACCAGCAAGCATAGATCAATGGACATAACACATTCCTGATTTCACACTGGAATGGTAATTGCCAGCACTGGAGATTTCAGTATTTGTGATTACTAAAACCTGTCTATCTATTTGTATATATCTTCAAATAAATAAGTCCAAAATTATTACTATTTCCGCCCC
>NW_010240476.1:0-4620 GCF_000690775.1 Eurypyga helias | reverse complement strand
CTGCTCACTAGCAGAGTCAGCAGAAACTTTGGGGAGCTGCAAGGAACCAGATTTTCCCACCCTATTAATCTCAGCGAGCACAACAGTAGCTTAGTTAAAAGGTGAGAGGACCTGCTCACTAGCAGAGTCAGCAGAAGCTTTGGGGAGCTGCAAGGAACCAAATTTGCCCACCCTATTAATCTCAGTGTGCGCAACAGCAGCTTAGTTAAAAGGTGAGAGGCTTTGGTTTGAGTTCAGCAAGTCCTTAGGCTCCTAGTTTGAGCTTGTAACTTGACCAATGGAAAGCTAAGATAAATGAGGAAACTTTCCCATTAGAAAGTCAGGCTTCTGAACAGGATTTAGGAGCCAAAACACTTCCTGAATTTCAGCTTGAGGGATTTGAATAGAAGAAACTGGGCGTTTGGTGTTTTTCAAAGCAGGTCTTCGTGGGTGGTGGGGTCTGAGCTGGAGAAGGGGACCCATGTCCAGCAGAGCACTGAGGTTGTCTTGGTCCAGATCACCCACTCCGGACCTACATGGCTTTGATCCCGTCTGTGCTGCCCACGTGTCTCATGAAGGGCAAGAACAATACCCCACACAATCCTGGCTGATGTGTTCTGCGGTGTTTCCAGTTGTTGGAAGAACAGGAGCAGAAATGATGGTATTGTGGAAATGAGAGGTCAGAGCAGGGCAAAAAGGCTTGGGATAAGAGCAGAAAGATGGGAAACAGGAAAGGTGATGGGTTGGGTAGAGGAGACCTGCTTGATTGTAGGTGTCATGAGGAGAGGCAAGTTCAGAAAGGTAAAAGGGCACAGGAATGAAGGGAAGAGGGATGTGGAAGAGGTGATGTAGCTGCAAATGGTCTAGGAGGCAGCAATTCAAGAGACACCAGGAGGATAGGAGTGATGTTTAGGAAAACAGAGACAGATGGAGAATGGAGAGCTTAGTATTTTATTTGTTTTCTACTGACAAAGTAAGATATTTGGATGAGCCTGGTGAACTCAGTGAAACCCAGTAGACTCCGGTTTGAATCGTAATTTATACAGTGGCACTCACTGTGTGGCACAGCCTCTGCTCTGCAGATTGCTGCAACATGAACTGGGAGGCCGCGGTGAAACCACAGAAAGTCACACATTCTGATGTTCCTTTATGCCCAGAATTACCTGCCAACAACAGGCTTTCTGGATAAGTGCTTTTATGCCCAGAATTACCTGCCAACAGGCTTTCTGGATAAGTGCCTCTCCTTGAGGAAAGGGCTGGAAATTCCCGATTGGTGTTATACAGCAGCATGAACAGATGCTGATTCTTAAGGGGTGGAGGGGTAGGTCACCTGCTGACACGTATCATAGGTGTAACTTGGAAGAAGAAATTACTTGCCAGGCCTCCAACTCCCAAAACTGAGTGAGCACAGATAAGGTCAAGTTTATCTGAAGAGCGTTTGTTATTTTGCAAAACTCTGTAACTCCTTGTTGCTTTCTTAAGAATAAAAACTATTGTGGTTTAAAAAAAGATCCAACAAAATCCAAGTCTTAGCTTGCTTTCTCAGTCTCATCACGTTAATGTTTGCTGTGCTTTCAGACCAGGTGCGGTGGTTCCTGTACCCTCATATTCAGTATGCTCCTTTCCTCCGCTGCACTCTTCACTATCATTTTCCCAGTTGAAAACTATTATTTGCATTTGCTACTTACATTTATTTTAACAATTATTTTTATTTTTGGCCCCATCCCCTTTGCATAGCCACTTTCTCCTTTCTGGTTGTTATTTACATATATGAAAAACTTTCTCTTGTTTTAAAAATCCGTTTTCCAGATTGACATTACATTTTATCTACAAAGAGTTGAAGAAGGGTTCTGTTTGCTGATCCTTCTCCTTGCTCTTCATCTACGTTTAATAATTTTATGGCTGTTCATCCAGGTAGCTACAGAGGGATTTTTGCCTCTTTACTTGGGCTGGAAGTTCCACAGCCGCTGTGCCTCTCTCTCAGAAATTCTGGGCGTATTTCACATCCACATTTCCTTCCTGCTACAGTCTGTGTTAAAGAGTCTTCTTGATTCCTTGGATTTCAATTTCTTTTGAAACAAAACCCACACGTACACTATAGGCCTTTTCTCATTTAGCTTCCCCCTTAATTTATATGTAAGGAAATTCTGATCACATGCTCCAAATTTATTTTCGATGACCACCTGCTCTATGACTTAATTGCTATTTACAACTAACGAACCTTTTGTAGGTTCAGTGATGGTTTTGTGAAGGGATTTGTCACCAGTCATACCGAGAATTATAGGCCTAAGGCCCGTTATGATGATGAGAGTTTATTCTCTGGTCCATAACTCTGAAGTTAGTTTCCCCATGGCAGGACAGTTCTTACTGGGATTTATCTCTTTTAATATTAGCTCTCTCCCTACATGTCCAGTTAGGAACCTGAGCAGTTCACTCTGAGCTGCACCAGAGAAAAGCCTCTTCTAACTTTCTAACCTAAACAACCTATAACAACATTTATGTGATGCTAATGCACTATTTTTATCTTCCTTTCTATCAGTCCTGAGCAGCAGAATATTTTAATGCCAGGGATGACCGTTATTCTACCATATTTCTGTTACTTGCCTGATAACTGGTTTACACCCCGTATTAGTTGGACTTACAAATATGGCAGAGCCAAAGTCTTCTCAATAGTAGGAGGTGATGTAACGAGGGGCAATGGCAACAAGCTGACGTTTGGGAGGGTCAGGCTGAATTTCAGGAATGATTTTTTTATCAGAAAGGTAATGCAACGCCAGAACAGGTACCCAGAAAAGCGGCGGTATCTTCCCCCCTTGGAAGGATTCCAGGCTTGGTCGAACAAAATCGTGGTGACCTGATTGAGCCAGAGCTTGGATCAGAGACCTGCAGAGGTCTCCTCCCACCATCACTTCCCTAATTCCACAGCCTCTCCTGAGATCCCCTGTAGTACCTGGCCTCACCTGCTTCCCTTAGCTGAACTAGACAGACCTTTGGCTACCGGTGTTGCCTGCTGCTGCTTCTCTCATCACAGTCCGTATATTCTTTCCCCTTGATGTCTCGGCCTCTGAGCACCGATACCTCCCTGTCTGTCATCACATAGTTATTTAACAGGTTCTCACCCCCCTGCGCACGAAACAGATACACAGCCCTCTCCCAGCAGTTGCAGCATCCCTGAATGGCTCTCTTGAACATGATACCTACACAGTGAAGTTGTATTTCCTAGCTGCCTTAGCAAGTCGCCCAGCTTTGTACCAGAGCTGTTTGTTTTAGGCAGGCTGATCCAGCATGCAACGGATTGCAGCTCTGGAGAATGGAAAAAAGTCTTGGCTTCAGCAGATGTCTGGAAGGGTTTGGTTACAGAGAATAGCTTAGTGCTCTGTGAAACCAAGTCTGCCACAACCACTGTGTTCCAACCTTGCTGCAGGATATGGCTCACAACCTGTTTCACAGCCACAGCACAGGCTGCAGACCTCCCCCGGCTCCTCTGTGTAAGCAGCTGATGGGCAAATCTGCCAAAATGCAGTTTTGGCCCCACTGGAGCAGGTAGAGGAGCAAACCAGAGGAAGGAGCCTTGCCCCAGCAGACACTGCTGCATTTGCCTGGGGTGAAGGAGCCGTGCAGTTGCTCGTGCTCTGCCCCTTGGCTGATGGGAATACATGGGTGCACCTCGGAGGGCGCAGGTAACGCCGGATAATAACGTGCAGGGCCAGGGGAGAAGAGGTGAGCGCGTCCCAGATTGGAGGGGATGCAGGGACTCCCGGGGTGTGCTGATGGGATACTACTCGGGTGAGGCAGTGGGAGAGCTAGCTGGAGCGGCTGGCCACGGCTGGCAACGCAGGGGGTCCTAAGCATGTCTTTGGCAGGAAGAATTAATATTCCTTGTGAGGTTTTTCCAAGCAAATCCTTGAGTGAGGATGGGCTTGGGATGCAAGGGGTAAGTCAGTATCAAGAACCCGTGTCTGGCCAGCACATGGTGCTTCCTGGGCTGGGTGCCAGGTGTACTGGAACCGCCGTGGCTGGGGGTTATCCCGGTACGTGTTTATATGTACATGTTTATATGTACATGTTTATATGTACATGTTTATATGTACATGTTTATATGTACATGTTTACAGCAGGCCACAGCGTGGGTGAGCTGTGACTGCAGGGCCAGCCAGGCTGTGAAGAGAGGAACAGACCACAGAGACGCAGCCATCTTCTCTCCTGTGCAGGGGATGGTCAGTAGTTAAAATACCAACAGAGCCCACCCATTTCCTCTCTCACAGCTTGGGTTTTTCTCCGTGAGGTTTTTTCCCGTGAAGTCATGGCCAACGGGGCAGGTGGTGGTGGCACCACAGGCCGTGGGGATGGGGAGGGACTGGCTTACACCCTCGCAGGGCAACTTTGCCGTTGAAGGTTTGAGGGACCTGACAAAAGCAGGTTGGGGGATGCTCCTGATCGCACCCCACTCCTCTGCTGCCTTAGGTCTCTTGTGTTCGGTCAGGAAAGCGTTAACAGGTTTTTTTTTCCCTCTGCTCTGCCAGAGCGAAAGTGAAAGGAAGGCAGCCAGCAGGGATCTCGGGGCCTACAGGCAGTCGGGGAGGCCGCAGCGCTGCGGGGCCAGATGGCTGGGGCCCTGGTGCTGTGCCGGGCCCTGGTGCT